>NC_057797.1:665991300-666108949 GCF_018294505.1 Triticum aestivum | reverse complement strand
CTCGCCGCCCGCCTCCGCGCCGCCCACGGCCGCCGGCGTCCCGCGCCGTGGGAGCCGCCCCACCGACGACCTCGCCCCGGCCGGCCTCCTCCACGTCTCCCCCTCCTCCTGCGTCGTCCCCGCCGCCGGAGAACAGTGCCCCGGCGCCGCCGCCTCGTTTTGCGTGCCGGGTCAAACCCTAGATCCGGAGGTTGAAATTCGTCTAAGTCCCGAAATCCTAGATCCATGTGCTCCTGTTCATAGCCTCGTAACTTTGCATCCGTAGCTCCGATTCATGCATATAGCATATCAAAATGTTCATCTCAAAGAGTACATCATTTCATTCCATTGCATAATTTTCATTTGAGTTCATCTTGATGCCCGAAATGCTGTTAGAAGAGGCCTACTTGAGTTAATCGTCAGATCTAATACTCCATTTAGCTTTTTGTCATTTTTGCCATGATTAATGTGTGCATGTTATGCCCCTGAGCTCTACATATGTTTTGTTAAGGGTTTTTTCATCTTTCTAGAGGTGCAACCCATGTATTTTTGTGATGTGTGTGGTCACTAGCACAAGCTTGCAAAGTGGTGCACTTATTAGTGCTGATTTCAGGGACTTAGCTTTTCCACTAAGTCCTTGAGTTGTTTATCTCATATGGCCATATGTTCATGTTGTTTCCTAGTGATCCATGCCTCTTTTGAGGATGATCAGTAATAATATTTTGTTAACATTGTAGTGCTCTATCCATCCATGTCTTTGTTTGCAATTATGGAGCACCCTAGCTTGAGTCAATCGAGCTCTACTTTTGCTACTTTGTGAATCTGGGAAGATTGTCAACTTGTTTGCAATTTTGCCGATGATCTTGTAGTTGATCCGTGCATCCTACACTATTGTTCTTGCCATGTCTAGCTTGCATTTTGTGTATTCTTGATGGATGTATGCTTAGCTTGTCATGAATTGCTCCGTAGTGAGTGCATCGAGCTCGTAAACATGCCTACTTGAGTTATGTTTCAGCATGTGTCAGTTTTCACTAAGTCTGAAAACTGATTATGTTTTTGCCATGTTCACATGCTTGCAATTGTATTTTCTAATCCCTTTTGGCTCAAGGTCACTAAGGGACTTTTGTTAAGCTCTTTGACTAGCTCCATGCTTTGCTTTACTTTGTCATGTTTAGGTCATGTAGCATGTAGTTTTGCTGCTCCGAAGAGTGCTACCTGATCTGAAATTCCAGACAAGCATTAATTTCACTAAGTCTGAGATCTGTTTGTCCTATGCATTTTTGCCATGCTTGTTTGAACCTGTTAGTGGATGAATTGGCCGTATCTCAGTGCTAGACTTTTGTTAAATATCATGAATGCATCTCTGCCATGTATTTTGTTGTCATGTTTGGGTGCTGTAGCATGTTCATCTTGTTGCATTTAGATGGCTACTTGCTATAAATCGCAGACCGGTGTCATATTTGAATCGCTTGTCATTTCCAAACCGTAACTCCGATTCCGGCGTTCTTTATATCATTTTCAAGTGATTTCATCTCATCTTTCCAGTGGCACACTTGGATTTCCAAGTTGGGGCCAGGTTCATGCATTTCCTGTCACATCTCGCATATGCATCCCGCATCGCATCCCGCATAGCATATCAACATTGCATCATATTGTTTGATCCTTGCACGTGGTTGATTGTGGGCTTGTTGCTTGTTTGTCTTGTTTGGGTAGAGCCGGGAAACGAATTCGCTAATGAGGAGCCCGTTGAGTTTGCTTTCGAGGATCCAGTCAACTCTGACAACTGTGTAGGCAAGATGATCATACCCTCGAAATCACTACTATCTTTGCTATGCTAGATTGCTCGCTCTTTTGCTATGCCAATGCTACGATGCCTACCACTTGCTTTCAAGCCTCCCAAATTTCCATGTCAAACCTCTAACCCACCATGTCCTAGCAAACCGTTGATTGGCTATGTTACCGCTTTGCTCAGCCCCTCTTATAGCATTGCTAGTTGCAGGTGAAGATTGAAGGATGTTCCTTGTTGGAACATTTATTTACTTGTTGGGATATCATAATATTATCTTGTTATCTTAATGCATCTATATACTTGGTAAAGGGTGGAAGGCTCGGCCTCTCGCCTAGTGTTTTGTTCCACTCTTGCCGCCCTAGTTTCCGTCATATCGGTGTTATGTTCCCGGATTTTGCGTTCCTTATGTGGTTGGGTTATAATGCGAACACCTTGATGTTTCGCCTTGATTAAAGCTTTTCCAGCAATGCCCAACCTTGGTTTTACCATTTGACACCTAGCCTCTTTTTCCCTTAGGTTTCCGGAGCCCGAGGGTCATCTTATTTTAAACCCCCCCCCCCGGGCCAGTGCTCCTCTGAGTGTTGGTCCACCTGTCAGCTGCCGATGGCCACTAGGGGCAACTCTGGGCTGGCCTACCCGCACCTAGGACAATCTGAGTGTGCCCTGAGAAAGAGATATGTGCAGCTCCTATCGGGATTTGTCGGCACATTCGGGCGGTGTTGCTGGTCTTGTTTTAACCTGTCGAAGTGTCTTGAAGAACCGAGATACCGAGTCTGATCGGAACGTCTTGGGAGGAGGTCTATTCCTTTGTTGACCGTGAGAGCTTGTCATGGGCTAAGTGGGGACTCCCCTGCAGGGATTTGAACTTTCGAAAGTCGTGCCCGCGGTTATGGGCAGATGGGAATTTGTTAATGTCCGATTGTAGATAACTTGAACCTTAACTTAATTAAAATGAATCAACTGAGTGCGTTACCGTGATGGCCTCTTCTCGGTGGAGTCCGGGAAGTGGACACGGTGTTGGAGTAATGTTTTACGCAGGTTGCTCTCTAGTTTCTCGCTCGCGCTTTGCCTCCTCTTCTCGCTCTCTTTTGCGAATAAGTTAGCCACCATATATGCTAGTCGCTTGTTGCAGCTCCACATATACTTTTACCTTGCCTTTCCTATAAGCTTAAATAGTCTTGATTGCGAGGGTGCGAGATTGCTGAGTCCCCGTGGCTCACAGATTACTATTACACCAGATGCAGGGCCTGATGATTCCGCTCCAGGTGACGCGCTTGAGCTCAAGTGGGAGTTCGACGAAGACTCTCAACGTTACTATGTTTCCTTTCCTGATGATCAGTAGTGGTGCCCAGTTGGGGGTGATCGGGACCATGTCACATGTTGGGTTATCTTTTATGTTGGCACCGTAGTCGGGCCATGAGTGTTTGGATGATGTAATGTTATTTATGTACTTGATTGATGTGGCGAGTGTAAGCCAACTATGTTATCTCCCCTTTATGATTTATATTACATGGGATGTTGTGAAGATTGCCTAACTTGCGACATATGCCTTCAATGCGATTATGTCTCTAAGTCGTGCCTCGACACGTGGGAGCTATAGTCGCATCGAGGGTGTTACACATTTTCTCTCCACTCCTCTTGAGAATAACCCGCCTAAGACGGAAGATAAGGACAACCTTGGTTGATACATGAGCTATTCGAGCATACAAAACAGAATGTTTATTTGAAGGTTTAGAGTTTGGCACATACAAATTTACTTGGAACGGCAGGTAGATACCGCATATAGGAAGGTATAGTGGACTCATCTGGAATAACTTTGGGGTTTAAGGGATTGGATGCACAAGCAGTATTCCCACTTAGTACAAGTGAAGGCTAGCAAAAGACTGGGAAGCGACCAACTAGAGAGCGACAACAGCCATGTACATGCATTAAAATTAATAAACATTGGATGCAAGCATGAGTAGGATATAATCTACCATGAACATAAATATCATGAGTGCTATGTTGATTTGTTTCAACTACATGCGTGAACATGTGCCAAGTCAAGTCACTTAAATCATTCAAAGGAGGATACCACCCCATCATACCACATCATAATCATCTGAATAACATGTTGGCATACAACGTAAATCATTATAACTCATAGCTAATCAAGCATGGCACAAGCAACTATGATCTCTAATTGTCATTGCAAACATGTTTATTCATAATAAGCTGAATCAAGAACGAGGGAGTCATCATATTTACAAAAACAAAAGAGGTCGAGTTCATACCAGCTTTTCTCATCTCAGTCAGTCCATCATATATCATCATAATTGCCTTTCACTTGCACGACCGAATGGTGTGAATAATAATAAGAGTGTATGTGCATTGGACTAAGCTGGAATCTGCGAGCATACAATAAACAGGAGAAGAAAAGGCAATATGGGCACTGGGTTAATTCAACAAAGATGCATATGAGAGCCACTTCAACAATTTAATTATGTCTTATCCTACTGATCCCCAAATAAAAGAAAAGAAATAAAACTATTTACACGGGAAAGCTCCCAACAAGCAAAAGAAGAACGGGAAATAATTTTTTTGGGTTTTCTTTTTAATTATTACTACTACAGCAGAAAAATAAACTACTACTAATATTTTTTGTTTTTTATTAAGGTTTAACAAACACACAAGAAGAAAGCAGGAAAAAGAAAATAAACTAGCATGGATATTACAGTGAAAAAGTATGAGCACCGACATCTAGCAATGAGTGTGTGTGAACATAAATGTAATGTCGGTGAGAAATACATACTCCCCCAAGCTTAGGCTTTTGGCCTAAGTTGGTCTATGGCAACGGCTGGCCTGGAGGATATCCATAATAATAGTTGTTGGGGTCGTACTGTGATGAGGAGGAATAGTTGGGATCATACTGATGTGCAGCGGTTATCGCCTGCTGAGCTGCAGTGTGGAGTTGAGCTGCCTCCGCTCTCCTCTCATACTCTTCTGCCTCCTCTCTGGTAATAACATATCTTCTTTTTGTCTGTGAATCAAAGAAGGCAGGAGCAGGGAGAGTAATACGGAAAACACGTTGTTTATAAAAAATTAAACGATATAAGAGAGGTGATTCAGGCCTCTCGACGAACTGATGCGAAGCCATAGAGTTATAATCTAAATATGTAGGAGGCAACTCCGTATCACCATCACGAATGTCTATCTCAAGAAAATGAGCTAAGCGGGTTGCATAAATTCCTCCAAAGAAATCTCCATTATGTCTATTATGATGCAACCTACGAGCTACAATGGCTCCCATATGATAAGATTGGTCTCCTGACATAGCACTCCTAAGAATGCTAAGATCAGGGACACACATGTGACATGCTTCATCCTTACCATTTATGCATCTACTGATGAAGAGAGCAAAATAATGTATAGCAGGAAAGTGAATGCTCCCTATGGTAGCAAGCGTTATATCTCTAGATTCACCCACAGTTATACTAGCCAGAAAGTTTCTAAATTCAGATTTAGGGGGATCCCTAACACTACCTCATGATGGAAGTTTGCAAGCAGAAGTGAAATCCTCTAAGTCCATGGTATAAGATTTGTCATAGTGATCAAACATGACTGAAGGAGAATTATGTGAAGATGAATACTCAAACCTCCTCACAAATGAACTTGTGAGATCATGATACTGGGGGCATTTGTTAGCCTCAAAATCCTCAAGACCTGCATTGCGCAAATATGCTTTGAATTCTTCTTTGATTCCCGCACGGTCCATAAAATTTTCCAACGGCCATTCGCAAGGCCGTATTGGAGCGTCTCTTGGTGGATCCTCGTCAGCATCGCGCATAGCAATCCTTGGTCCTTGCTTCTTAGAGGAACCACCTTGGAACATCTTCCGAAGCATAATGTTTTTCTCTGAAAAATTCTGAAATTTTTAGTAACTTCAAACAAAAGTGAACCAAGCTTCAATAAAACTGATGGCAACTACTCCTACAAGTGCCAAGAGCCTATATCAAGCATTAGAACTACTTGGAACCATATAAATTTGACATGCAAGCTCAAGAACATGGTCACCTATGTAGCACAAATTTGCAAAGAATAAAGCACTATAACAAAAACTAATTGGACCAATGGAGGAGTCACATACCAAGGAACAATCTCCCCAAGCAGTTTTGCGAGAGGTGCTTTGAGCAAGGAGATCGAAAATCACAGCAAAAGTGGCTGGAACTCGTGCTTGAGTTGGTTTTTCGGGTTTGTGTGAGATAGAGGAAGAAGATGGGTGCTGGGATAAGTGGAGGAGGGCCATCGTGGACCCACGAGGTAGGGGGGCGCGCCCTAGGGGGGCACGCCCACCACCCTCATGGCCAGGTGGCAGCTCCTCCCACGGTAATTTTTGCACAGTAAATCCTCAAATATTCCCGAAAAAATCATATTAAATTGGCATGTCATTCTGAGGACTTTTATTTTCAGGATATTTTTATGTTGCACGGATAAGTCAGGAAACAGACAGAAAAAATACTATTTTTACTTTATTTAATATAAATAACAAAAAGTAAAAGTGGGGTACAGAATGTTGTGCTTCTAGTTTCATCCATCTCATTCTCATCACAAAGAATCCACTAACAAGGTTGATCAAGTCTTGTTAACAAACTCATTCCGATAATCATGAAACCGGAGAAATTTCGAATAACACTAAGTTACCTCAACGGGGATATGCACATCCCCAATAATAAGAATATCATATTTCCTCTTGACAGTGGGAAGAGGAAATTCAAAACCTCCAAATATAATCGATGGAATTTTTCCAATAGAGTTGATACTATGAACTTGAGGTTGTTTCCTCGGAAAGTGTACCGTATGCTCATTACCATTAACATGAAAAGTGACATTGCCTTTGTTGCAATCAATAACAGCCCCTGCAGTATTAAGAAAAGGTCTTCCAAGAATAATAGACATACTATCATCCTCGGGAATATCAAGAATAACAAACTTCGTTAAAATAGTAAAGTTTGCAACCACAACGGGCACATCCTCACAGATACCGCCAGGTATAGCAGTTGATTTATCAGCCATTTGCAAAGATATTTCGGTAGGTGTTAGCTTATTCAAGTCAAATCTACGATATAAAGAGAGAGGCATAACACTAACACCGGCTCCAAGATCACATAAAGCAGTTTTAATATTATTTCTTTGAATGGAGCAAGGTATAGTAGGCACTCCGGGATCTCCAATTTCTTTGGTATTCCACCCTTAAAAGTATAATTAGCAAGCATGGTGGAAATTTCAGCTTCCGGTATCTTTCTTTTATTAGTAATGATATCCTTCATATAGTTAGCATAAGGATTTGTTTTGAGCACATCAGTTAATCTCATACACAAAAATATAGGTCTAATCATTTCAGCAAAGCGCTCAAAATCCTCATCATCCTTTTTCTTGGATGGTTTCGAAGGAAAAGGCATGGGTTCCTAAACCCAAGGTTCCCTTTCCTTACCATGTTTCCTAGCAACAAAGTCTCTTTTATCATAACGTTGATTTTTTGATTGTGGGTTATCAAGATCAACAACAGGTTCAATTTCTACATCATTATCATTACTAGGTTGAGCATCATCATGAACATCATCATTAATATTTTTACTAGGTTCATGTTCATTACCAGATTGTGTTTCAGCATCAGACATAGAAATAGCATTTAGATTATCAGGTGGTTCACCAATAGGTTCACTAGAAGTTTGCATAGTTCTATCATTTTTCTTTTTCTTCTTTTTAGAAGAACTAGGAACATCAATATTATTTCTTTGAGAATCTTGCTCGATTCTCTTAGGGTGGCCTTCAGGATACAAAGGTTCTTGAGTCATTCTACCAGTTCTAGTAGCCACTCTAACAGCATAATCATTTTTCTTACTATTCATTTCATCAAGCACTTCTTTCTGAGCCTTAAGTACTTGTTCTACTTGAGTGGTAACCATAGAAGCATGTTTGCTAACAAGTTTAAGTTCACCTTTAATATCAACCATATAATCACCCAAGCGTCTAATCATATAAGCATTTTCTTTTAATTGTCTACCAAAATAAGCATTGAAGTCGTCTTGCTTAAACATAAAGTTATCAAACTCATCCAAGCACTGACTAGCAATTTTAGTAGGAGGGACTTCAGCTTTATCATATCTATAGAGAGAATTTACCTTTACTACCTGTGTCGGGATATTGGGATCAGGAGGTTCCTCAATAAATAAAGAATTAAGATCATATGTTTCTTCAACAGGCGGTATATTAAGACCATGTATTTCTTCAATAGGAGGTAAATTCTTAACGTCTTCAACTTTAATACCTTTTTCTTTCATAGATTTCTTTGCCTCTTGCATATCTTCGGGGCTGAGAAAAAAACACCTCTCTTCTTCGGAGTTGGTTTAAGAATAGGCTCAGTAATCGGAGCAGGAGTTGGCTCAAGACCTGGCTCAGGAGGTGCCCAATTGTTTTCATTTGTCAACATATTATTCAATAGAATTTGAGCTTCATCCGGTGTTCTTTCCCTGAAAAGAGAACCAGCACAACTATCCAGGTAATCTCTGGAAGCATCGGTTAGTCCATTATAAAAGATATCAAGTATTTCAGATTTCTTAAGAGGATGATCAAGCAAAGCATTGAGTAACTTGAGAAGCCTCCCCTAAGCTTGTGGGAGACTCTCTTCTTTAATTTGCACGAAGTTGTATATTTCCGTCAAAGCAGCTTGTTTCTTATGAGCAGGGAAATATTTAGCAGAGAAGTAATAAATCATATCCTGGGGACTACGCACACAACCAGGATCAAGAGAATTAAACCATATCTTAGCATCACCCTTTAATGAGAACGGAAATATTTTGAGTATATAGAATTAACGTGATCTCTCGTCATTAGTGAACAGGGCAGCTATATCATTTAACTTAGTAAGATGTGCCACAACAGTTTCAGATTCATAGCCATAGAACGGATCAGATTCAACCAAAGTAATTATATCAGGATCAACAGAGAATTCATAATCCTTATCAGGAACACATATAGGTGAAGTAGCAAAAGCAGGGTCGGGTTTCATTTTATCTCTAAGTGATTCTTTGTTCTATTTAATTAATAACCTCTTAAGCTCATATCTATCTTTGCAAGCTAGAATAGCGGCAGAAGATTCCATATCAAAAAGATAGCCCTCAGGAATAACAGGCATATTTTCATCATCACTATCATCATCGTATTCAGATTCAATAATTTATTTTTCTCTAGCCCTAGCAATTTCTTCATCAAGAAATTCACCAAGGGGCACAGTAGTATCAGGCATAGAAGCAGTTTCATCATAAGTATCATGCATAGCAGAAGTGGCATCATCAATAACATTCGACATATCAGAACGAATAGCAGAAGCAGGTGTAGGTGTCGCTAGCTTACTCATAACAGAAGGTGAATCAAGTGCAGAGCTAGATGGCAGTTCCTTACCTCCCCTCGTAGTTGAGGGACATATCTTGGTTTTTGGATCTCTCAAGTTCTTTATAGTGTCCAGCAGATATAAATCCCAAGTGACTCAAAGAATAGAGTTATGCTCCCCGGCAACGGCGCCAGAAATTAGTCTTGATAACCCACAAGTATAGGGGATCGCAACAGCTTTCAAGGATAGAGTATTCAACCCAAATTTATTGATTCGACACAAGGGGAGCCAAAGAATATTCTCAAGTATTAGCAGTTGAGTTGTCAATTCAACCACACCTGGAAACTTAGTATCTACAACAAAGTGTTTAGTAGCAAAGTAATATGATAGTAGTGGTAGTGGCAACAAAATTAAAGACAGCAAAAGTAATGTTTTTGGTATTTTGTAGTGATTGTAACAGTAGCAGCGGTAAAGTAAATAAGCGAGAACTAGTATATGGAAAACTCGTAGGCACTGGATCAGTGATGGATAATTACGCCGGATGCGGTTCATCATGTAACAGTCATAACATAGGGTGACACAGAACTAGCCCCAATTCATCAATGTAATGTAGGCATGTATTCCGTATATAGTCATACGTGCTTATGGAAAAGAACTTGCATGACATCTTTTGTCCTACCCTCCCGTGGCAGCGGGGTCCTATTCGAAACTAAGAGATATTAAGGCCTCCTTTTAATAGAGAACCGAAATAAAGCATTAGCACATAGTGAATACATGAACTCCTCAAACTATGGTCATCACCGGGAGTGGTCCCGATTATTGTCACTTCAGGGTTGCCGGATCATAACACATAGTAGGTGACTATAGACTTGCAAGATAGGATCAAGAACTCATATATTCATGAATAAATAATAGGTTCAGATCTGAAATCATGGCACTCGGGCACTATTGACAAGCATTAAGAATAGAAAAGTCATAGCAACATCAATCTCAGAACATAATGGATACTAGGGATCAAACCCTAACAAAACTAACTCAATTACATGATAAATCTCATCCAACCCATCACCCTGCATCAAGCCTACAATGGAATTACTCACGCATGGTGGTGAGCATCATGAAATTGGTGATGGAGGATGGTTGATGATGACGACGGCGACGAATCCCCCTCTCCGGAGCCTCGAACGGACTCCAGATCAGCCCTCCCGAGAGGTTTTAGGGCTTGGCGGTGGCTCCGTATCATAAAACGCGATGATTTCTTCTCTCTGATTTTTTTTCTCTCCGAAAGCAAATATATAGAGTTGGAGTTGGCGTTGGAGGGCATCCAGGGGGCCCACGACATAGGGGGGCACGCCCTAGGGGGGCGCCCCCCACCCTCGTGAGAAGGGTGTAGGCCCCCTAGTCTTCATCTTTGGCGAGGATTTTTTATTATTTTTTCTAAGATGTTCTGTGGAGTTTCAGGTCATTCCGAGAATATTTGTTTTCTGCACACAAAACAACACCATGGCAATTCTGCTGAAAACTGTGTCAGTCCGGGTTAGTTCCATTCAAATCATACAAGTTAGAGTCCAAAACAAGGGCAAAAGTGTTTGGAAAAGTAGATACGACAGAGACGTATCAACGCCAGACCTGCGAGACGTATTGGAGGACAAAGCAAAACATGCAAGATCGATCTACGAATCACGAGGGCGCGCCACTATGCGAGACGATAAACGTCACACCGGATACAGTAGAAGTAAATCTGGTCGGGCCAAACACAGCGGGCAAGACTCATTGGAGATGCATCGCGATATAGCCCAGTACAGAGGTGCCGCACACCCCTTATGCTTCATAGATGAAGTAATGGATCATCAAATCCCAGAGGGTTTCAAACCTGTAAACATAGAATCATATGACGACACGACAGATCCTGCGGTATGGATCGAGGATTTCCTCCTGCACATCCACATGCCCGCGGTGATGACCTACACGCAATCAAATACCTCCCACTCAAACTTAAAGGACCAGCTCGGCATTGGCTCAACAGCTTGCCAGCAGAATCCATTGGCTGTTGGGAAGATCTGGAAGCCGCATTCCTCGACAACTTTCAGGGCACTTATGTGCGACCACCAGATGCCGATGACTTGAGCCGCATAATTTAGCAGCCAGAGGAATCGGCCAGGCAATTCTGGACACGGTTCCTAACAAAGAAAAATCAAATCGTCGACTGTCCGGATGCAGAGGCCCTAGCAGCTTTCAAGCACAACATCCGCGATGAGTGGCTAGCCCGGCACCTTGGTCAGGAAAAGCCGAAATCTATGGCATCCCTCACGAAACTCATGACCCGCTTTTGTGCGGGAGAAGACAGCTAGCTGGCTCGCAGTAATAACATATCAAAGAACCATGGTACTTTGGATACCAAGGACGGCAATAGCAGGTCACGTCGCAACAAACATAAGCGCCGCATTAACAGCAATAATACTGAGGATACGACAGTCAATGCCGGATTCAAAGGCTCTAAACCCGGCCAGCGGAAAAAGCCATTCAAACGAAGCAGTCCGGGCCCGTCCAATTTGGACCATTTACTCGATCGCTCGTGTCAAATACACGGCACCCCAGACAAGCCAGCCAACCACACCAACAGGGATTGTTGGGTGTTCAAGCAGGCCGGCAAGTTAATTGCCGAAAACAAAGATAAGGGGCCACATAGCGATGACGAGGAAGAGCCTTGGCAGCCGAACACCGGAGGATAGAAGAGGTTCCCCCCACAAGTGCGGACGGTGAACATGATATATGCAACCCACATCCCCAAGAGGGAGCGGAAGCGTGCGCTCAGGGACGTGTATGCATTGGAGCCAGTCGCCCCAAAGTTCAACCCATGGTCCTCCTGTCCGATCACCTTCGATCGCAGGGACCACCCCACTAGTATCTGTCATGGCGGATTTGCCGCACTGGTCCTAGACCCAATCATTGACGGATTTCACCTCACTCGAGTCCTTATGGATGGCGGCAGCAGCCTGAACCTCCTTTATCAGGACACAGTGCGCAAAATGGGTATAGACCCCTCAAGGATCAAACCCACAAAAACGACCTTTAAAGGCGTCATACCAGGTGTAGAGGCCCATTGCACAGGCTCAGTCACACTGGAAGTGGTCTTCGGATCCCCGGATCACTGTCGAAGCGAAGAGTTAATGGTCGATATAGTCCCGTTCCGCAGTGGTTATCATGCACTGCTCGGGCGAACCGCATTCACGAGATTCAATGCAGTACCGCATTATGCATACCTCAAGCTCAAGATGCCAGGACCTCAGGGGGTCATTACAGTTAATGGAAACATAGAGCGCTCTCTCCGAACGGAGGAGCGCACTGCGGCCCTCACAGCGGAAGCGCAAAGCAGCCTCTTAAGGCAATCCACTAGTTTGGCATTTAAGGACCCGAACACCTTCAAGGCACCCGGAGTAATCGGCAACAGGACCGCCTGGCACGTTCCGAGCTCGCATAGCAATGCCGCCCCCACCCCGGCCCAAGCCAAATGGCGAAACTCGTGCCACGCGTACATATTACGCATTAAAAATACCATGGGCATAGGTAGGGAGGGGGCACGATTACGGCACGCTCCAAGACGCGGCTTAAACTGCACTAGGGGCTTCCTGCTTTGTTATTTTTCTCTTTCAGGACCTTAATCTCTAGAAACCCTTTCCGGCAGCATGATTGCCGAACACATGATGCAGCAACCAAGGACGCAGAAAGCTACATCACACCACGGAACTCCCATGTGGATTACGATAACGAGTGAAATACTTGCTTTAATATTATTCATCGGCTTGCCCTTGGAGGGGACATAGTCCTACTTTTTTCTTATCGCACTACCTGTATCATTCTGCTCTAACACATGTTTTTAATAAACAATGCATTGCATTAAGGCTTTTATTGCATTCTACTTTATATATATATATATATATGTTCATTCGTGACATCCAGCACCCGTACACTCTGGTACGGCCAATACGCTAGGGGCTTAAGCATACCCCACAATACGGCGTGAGAAGTTCGAACACTTTCGACAGTGCGGCACCCCGAACTTATAGCATTATAAGCATAAGCTCCGAATCATGTCTTGGGTCAATAGTTGGGTTTGCCTGGCTCCCATGTTTTGGTACCTTACGTTCTGCTATATCGGCTAAGGTAGCACTAGGAGAACTACTGCGATTGTGCCCCGGTTCTGCTGGGGTAAGCACCTTAGTAGAGAAAGCTAAAACTGACTGTCATGATAAGGCGAGAGACTGGTCGCTGTTCGAGAGGTTTTCGAGTCCTTAAAGACTTATGCCGCTTAGAGCGAGGAGTCGGCCCTGTCCGGCTTAAGGCGTGTATCGCGCCCTAGATTCGGCCTTCCGAATACTAGGGGCTTCGCCAAAATTTAAAATTATAGAATTCTATGGCTAAGTGAGTGTGGATAACGCACTATAGTCTGATTGCCTTGTTCGTTGTGCTGAGCACCTCCCTCGAAGGACCCAAAAATGGGAACAAGAGTGCTGAACTTTATCCCGAACACCCCAACACTCGTGGCATGGGGGTAGAAACTGAGGACTAGCCATCTCTCAGACTTGATAAACAGCCGAACAAAAGGTAATATTTTAAATTCAAACAAGCGTTGCATAGCGCATATGAACAAGTTTTCATAACTACAGGATTACACGAGCGAGTTCACTCGAATATTATATCTTTCGTACACTTGTCCGCTACGAGACGAACACCCTTCAGGACACCCTCATAGTACATCTCGGGGTGGCGATGCTCCTTGCCCTCCAGCGGCCCTTCCTTAATCAGCTTCACGGCGTCCAGCTTGGCCCATTGCACCTTCACACGGGCGAAAGCCCGACGTGCACCTTCGATGCAGACGGACCGCTCTGACGACCTCCAGCCGTGGGCAGGCATCCACAAGCCGCCTCACCAGGCCGAAGTAGCTGTTCGGAAGGGCGTCGCCAGGACACAGCCGGACTATAAAGCCCTTCATGGCATGTTCGGCCGCCTTGTGTAGCTCGACCAGCTGCTTTAGCTGGTCGCTCATAGGCACCGGGTGTTCGGTCCCAGTATATTGGGCCCAGAACAACTTCTCCGTTGAGCTTCCCTCCTTGGCCTGGTAAAACGTAGCGGCATCCGACACGCTGCGGGGCAAATCTGCGAATGCTCCTGGAGAGCTCCGGATTCGGGTAAGAAACAAGTAATTTCCTTTCACATGCTTGCTCTGCATATAGAATGCCTTACCCGCCGCTATCTTCTTCATCGCATCAATCTCCTGGAGGGCCTTTGGGCTTCGTCCTTGGCACTCTTTGCGCTCTTGAGGGTTGCGGCAAGCTCAGACTCTCGCATCTTCAAGTCAAGCTCCAATGCCTCGTGCTTCGTCACGTGAGCGTGGAGCTCTTGCTGCACCTCGCCCACCCGTGCCTCATGCCTTTTCCGCTCGGTGCACTCCTTGGCCGCTTTGTTTTCGGCCTTGGATAGCGCTTGCTTTAGGGCCGCCACCTCGGTCGTGGCCCCTGGCAAATTTACGACGATCCTGTCATTTTGCAATCACATTCTTCTTATACATATCCATAGACTAGGTACTACTTACCTTTGTTCTCCACGATCTGCCTCTTGGCAAGGCCGAGCTCGTCCTTGGACCCTTTAAGGTCCTGCTTCAGTGCGGCGACCTCCGCAGTCAGTGCGGTAGATGCCAGCAGCGAAGCCTGCATATGCATATTGACATACTTATATTTGACTCCTGCGGTATTGTTTGATCCTCTGTTCGGCTTTTCTTTGTGAACACCGAACAGAGCATCAGGGGCTACTATCTATGTGGTAATATTTCTCCTATATTTCAAAAACTTACCTCAAAGCCTGTTAGAAGGTTGGCACAGGCTTCAGTCAGTCCGCTCTTGGCGGACTGAACCTTCTGGAGCACCGCACTCATAATAGTGCGGTGCTCTTCATCAATGGAAGCGCTGCGAAGCGCTCCCAGCAGATTGTCCGGTGCCTCTGGATGGGCAGAGGTCACCGGCACAGGCGTCTTGCCTCTCTTGGAAGGAGGTCGCATGCCCGAGTCCGGAACCACTGGAGGTTCCGGCGCGGTGTTCGGCTGAGGGCCGAACTCGGAGCCCTCGGGGGCTTTGCTCCCCCTGCTCCCGGAGTCTGGAAGGTCTCTTTGAGGCGCCTCCGGGACTGTCTCCCCTCAAACTAGTGCCTCTTGAGACAACACATCGGCGTTGTCCGTTGGGCAAGGGGAGGTGGCGGTCGGAAGTGGATCGCTATCCATATCCGACGAGCCCAGGGAGCCGTCCGACGAGGATACGTCGATACGGGTTCGGGGTGGTCTGCACAATCATAATTCGGTGTTAGAAGAAGCAGTGCGACAAAGGAATGCTATTAGTTGCTCTGGTATCCGAATACTTACGACTTCGTCAGGGGCTTGGCCCTAAGCAGCCACTCGTCTTCGCCTTCGGCGGCGGTGGTGGAGTAGTCCGGAAGGAGAGTCCTTCCCTTCTTGGATCCTTCGGCCCCCTAGTAGGGGTGGCCTTCCTTTTCTTGTCTCCCCCGACTAGAGGGGGAACATCTTCATCTTCTTCCTCGTCTTCGGGGGAGGAGTGCGTCGCGGAGTTATCGGACGATGAGTCCGATAACACTTGGCACCAGGAGCTCTTTCGGGTTCCCTTGGCCTTCTTGGTCTTCTCCGACACCTTGTAAGGAGCCGGAGTCAGCATCTCCGTCAGGAGAGCGTCCGCAGTGTCTTCGGGCAGAGGGGCCGAACAGTTAATCTGCCCCGACGTCTCCACCCAGTCCTATCAAAGGCATGGAGATCAGACCCCGCACATGGTTAAGCTAGGGGAAATAAATATCCTACCGGATGTATAGAACTCACCGAATGCGCTCGGCGCTTCGCACTTAGCCCGTGGTCCTCGGTGAGAGAGGGAGGGACCTCGACGCCCTTGAACAGCACCTTCTAGACGTCCTTGTGCGTCGTGTCGAAGAGCTCGCTTAGAGTCTGGTGCTGGGCCAGGTCGAACTCCCACAAGTTGAAGTCCTATTGTTGGCACGGGAGGATCCGGCGGATGAGCATGACCTGGACTATGTTGACAAGCTTGAGCTTCTTACTTGTCATGTTCAGGATACATTTCTGGAGTCCGTCCAACTCCACCGATGAACCCCACGACAAGCCCTTCTCTTTCCAGGAAGTGAGCCGTGTAGGGAATCCGGATCGAAACTTGGGGGTAGCCACCCATCTGGTGTTGCGCGGCTCGGTGATGTAGAACCACGCCGATTGCCACCCCTTTATGGTCTCCGCGACGGAGCCTTCAAGCCATATAACGTTGGGCATCTTGGCCACCATGGCTCCGTCGCATTCTGCTTGTCGGCCTCCCACCACCTTCGGCTTGATATTCAAGGTCTTTAGCCATAGGCCGAAGTGGGGGCGGATGCGGAGGAAAGCCTCATAGACGATGATGAACGCCGAAATGTTGAGGATGAAGTTCGGGGCCAGATCATGGAAGTCCAGCCCGTAGTAGAACATGAGACCGCGGACGAATGGATGTAGGGGAAACCCCAGTCCGCAGAGGAAGTGGTGGAGGAAAACTACCCTCTCATGGGGTTCTGGGGTAGGGACGATCTGCCCTGCAGCGGGCAGCCGATGCGCGATATTCGCGGCTAAGTATCCGGCTCCGTGCAGCTTTTTGATGTGTTCCTCCATAATGGAGGAAGCCATCCACTTGCCTCTTGCTCCGTACATGTTTGGAGGAGGTTGAGGAGAAAGATGTGGACTTGGGCGTTGGGGCTCGAGTGCGCAAGAATGGATGGGCAGGGAGGAAGAAGGCGTGGGTAGAGAAAGGTTAAACCTTATCCCTTTATAAGGGCGGCCGAAACTATGCGCCCCCACTAGCCTGGTAAAACTCGCTTATCCCCCAAGCGCCGTAATCGATGGCGCGGTTGGGTTACCCATGCCCATATTGATGAGAATCCCGTAATAAGGGGGACACTATCTCTGCTTTGACAAGACGTGTCAAAAAACTGCCTCGCATTATGTGCGGGGCTAGTTTAAGGAAATGGTTCGAATAATCACCGGGCCATGGCATAATGTCGTGTTGCCAAAACAAGTCAGCAAATTAGATTTGTGGAAATATTATTCTCTCTACGATGGTACGTGGAACTTATTTTGTAGGGTCGGACACTATCCTTGTATTCAAATTCTTCCGTGGTGTATTCGGAGGAGGAACCCGCCTTGCAATGCCGAAGACAACACTGCGCACCGGACTCGTCGTCATTGAAGCCTGGTTCAGGGGCTACTGAGGGAGTCCTGGATTAGGGGGTCTCCGGACAGCTGGACTATATCCTTTGGCCGGACTGTTAGACTATGAAGATACAAGATTGAAGACTTCGTCTCGTGTCCGGATGGGACTCTACTTGGCATGGAAGGCAAGCTAGGCAATACGGATATGTATATCTCCTCCTTTGTAACCGACCTTATGTAACAGTAGCCCTTTCCGGTGTCTATATAAACCGGAGGGTTTTAGTCCGTAGGACAACAACAATCATACCATAGGCTAGCTTCTAGGGTTTAGCCTCTCCGATCTCGTGGTAGATCAACTCTTGTAATACTCATATCATCAAGAATAAATCAAGCAGGACATAGGGTTTTACCTCCATCAAGAGGGCCCGAACCTGGGTAAAACATCGTGTGCCCTGCCTCCTGTTACCATCCACCTTAGACGCACAGTTCGGGACCCCCTACCTGAGATCCGCCGGTTTTGACACCGACACCGACCATAACGGGCCATCGTTAATAGGCCGTATTTGATGACGCTATGAAAATGGCCCAACGTATTAATGGACCATAAATGGGCTGACTATAACCACAGGCTGAATTTGGCCCACAAGCAGAAAATGACAGTAACAGGCCGTAAGTAAACGAATGCTGGAAATAAGCCCAAGAATGAATGGGCTCTAAGAAGGCCGAAAGATAACATGGGCTGGAAACGGCCCAACGGAATAACGAGCCGTTAATGGGTATAAAGTGATACACTGTTCATTACGGGCCAGTTTCACCACGGGCCGTTAATGGGTGTAAAGCGATACACCATTCATTACGGGCCAGTTTCACCATGGGCCGTTAATAGGCCAAGAGTTACATAGGGCCTCATATGGGCCGAAAGACGTCATGGGCCATACTTGGGCCAGAAGTGAAAATGGGCTGGAATCATATTGGGTGGCCCAGATGACGCTACTGGGCCTAATTCGGATAGGGCGTAATGGGCTTTGGGTTAGCGGGTTGTAAATGGGCTATATGCGAATAGGTCGTTAAAAGGCTTTACATGGGCCGGCCCGCCACCTTTTGACCAAGTCAAACGGGTCGGCCTTTTCACAAGAATGGGCCTCTGTTGGGCCGTGCCATGTGTCGACGTATCATAGGCGCCTTCTGTCCAATGAGTGGATGACATCTGTCCCAATGATGAGCCGACACGTGTTTCCTCCAGCCAATGATGATTTCACGTGGAAAATCCCCATTGGTCGGGACTGTTAACGGGTTATCGGATCCAAAACCCGACCCGATAGCTTAACGGCGTTCCATTATGGTGGATGCCACGTGTCGGTCACCCTTGATGAAAGCACTTCTGTGACGCACGATTTATCGTCATGGAAGTGGACACTTCCGTGATGATAATTTTGGTAATGTCATGGAACACTTCTACGACAGCACATGTATGACTATCTTGATTCTGTCATAAATTTGTCATGGATGTACATACATGACAAAAAACACGACCTACTGTGACAAACACGTATCATCACGGAAGTGTATTTTTTTGTAGTGGGGTTGTCATTCCCTACACGGCCACTTACGAGAGTGAGATCTAATAGATATGATAAGATAATATTTTGGTATTTTTGTGATAAAGATGCAAAGTAAAATAAAAGCAAAGTAAAAAAGCAAAGGAAATAACTAAGTATTGGGAGATTAATATGATGAAGATAGACCCGGGGGCCATAGGTTTCACTAGTGGCTTCTCTTGAGAGCATAAGTATTCTACGGTGGGTGAACAAATTACTGTTGAGCAATTGACAGAATTGAGCATAGTTATGAGAATATCTAGGTATGATCATGTATATAGGCATCACATCCGAGACAAGTAGACCGACTCCTGCCTGCATCTACTACTATTACTCCACTCATCGACCGCTATCCAGCATGCATCTAGAGTATTAAGTTAATGAAAATGGAGTAATGCCTTAAGCAAGATGACATGATGTAGAGGGATAAACTCATGCAATATGATGAAAACCCCATCTTGTTATCCTCGATGGCAACAACACAATACGCGCCTTGCTGCCCATACTGTCACTAGGAAAGGACACCGCAAGATTGAACCCAAAGCTAAGCACTTCTCCCATTGCAAGAAAGATCAATCTAGTAGGCCAAACCAAACTGATAATTTGAAGAGACTTGCAAAGATAACCAATCATACATAAAAGAATTCAGAGAAGATTCAAATATTGTTCATAGATAGACTTGATCATAAACCCACAATTCATCGGTCTCAACAAACACACCGCAAAAAGAAGATTACATCGAATAGATCTCCACAAGAGAGGGTGAGAACATTGTATTGAGATCCAAAAAGAGAGAAGAAGCCATCAAGCTACTAACTATGGACCCGTAGGTCTGAGGTGAACTATTCACACTTCATCGGAGGGGCTATGGTGTTGATGTAGAAGCCCTCCTTGATTGATGCCCCCTCCGGCGGAGCTCCGGAACAGGCCCCAAGATGGGATCTCGTGGATACAGAAAGTTGCGGCAGTGAAATTAGTGTTTTGGCTCCGTATCTGATCATTTGGGGGTACGTAGGTATATATAGGAGGAAGGAGTACGCTGGTGGAGCAACAGGGGGGCACGAGGGTGGAGGGCGCGCCTGGGGGGTAGGCGCGCCCCCCTACCTCGTGGCCTCCTCTTTTGTGTCTTGACGTAGGATCCAAGTCTCCTAGGTCTTGTTCGTTGAGAAAATCACGTTCCCGAAGGTTTCATTCCATTTGGACTCCATTTGATATTCCTTTTCTTTGAAACCCTAAAACAGGCAGAAAAACAGCAATTCTGGGCTGGGCCTCCGGTTAATAGGTTAGTCCCAAAATAATATAAAAGTGGATAATAAAGCCCAATAATGTCCAAAATAGTAGATAATATAGCATGGAGCAACAAAAAATTATAGATACGTTGGAGACGTATCATTGGCGAGTAACAATCTCCACAGGGCTTCGCTTAAGCACTACGAAAACTATGACGGAGGATAAACTAGAGGGGACGGGGTAGCCGGCACACGGCTTGGTGTTTCTTGATGTGTCTTTGGTGCTAGCCATGCCCCCTATTTATATGTTGAGCCCTGGGGTCGAAACTTGGAGCAAAAGCCTCCTCAAAGTCGATTTTGCCCGAAAGGCAAGAGTCCCACTCGGACTCTAGGACCAAACGCCAAAATCCTTGGCGTCTGGCCCAGACGCCATGGGCCTCGGCGTCTTTCCCAGGGCCAGACGCTAGGGTCTCCAGTGTTTGGCCCCCTGGCATCCGCAAAACTCCTTTTGCACCGACTTATAGCCCCGTGGGCCTGACCCCTTGGCCTAACATGTAACGCCCTCGATGCGGCTATATCTCCCACGTGTCGAAGCACGACTTAGAGGCATAACCGCATTGAAAGCAATGTCGCAAGTGAGGTAATCTTCACACGACCCATGTAATACATAAGGGAAAGAGATACATAGTTGGCTTACAATCGCCACTTCACACAATTACTTGAATAAAGCATTACATCAACCAGTTACAATCAAGGCCCGACTATGGAGCCAAAATAAAAGAAGAACCCCAAAAGCGACAAGGTCCCCGATCGACCCCAACTGGGCTCCACTACTGATCAACTAGAACGAAACAACACAAAGGACAAGATCTTCATCGAGCTCCTCCTTGAGCTTGGTTGCGTCACCTGCATGGACTCATCGGCACCTGCAAGCTGGTTTTGGAAGTATCTGTGAGTCACGGGGACTCGGCAATCTCACACCCTCACGATCAAGACAATTTAAGATTATAGGTAGGGTAAAAAGTATGAGGTGGAGATGCTACTCCTTATTCCTCTACTCAAGTGGCCAAGCAGTAGAAGTATAGGCTTCCTCCTCCTCCGTTCCGTCAGTCGTTTCAGCAGAAGAGCAAAGGTGGCAGTGGATCTTCCCACCCACCCAACCCTGGCTTTCAGAACAAGACTTCGTCTCAAGCTCCAAGATCGAGTGCTCCGTACCACCGTCCGCTTTCAGAGGTCACGTGCAACAAGTGCCAACAGAAGGGTCACTATGCCAACAAGTGTCTCAACCAGAGGCGTCTTCCTCCTCCTCCTCCTGTCAGATCGGCAAGTACAGCTATGGTCAAGCATAACACCAAGTCCGCCAAGGTCAACTTGCTGAATGCAGCTCAGGCAGAGGACTCACCAGATGTGATCATGGGTAACCTTCCTGTTAATGACATTCCCGCAAGAGTTCTTTTTGACACTGGTGCATCTTTATCATTTTTATCGAAACCTTTTGCATCCATGCATGATGTGCATACTATTGATTTGCCTAAGCCGATAGCAGTTTCTTCTCTGGGTTTGTTCATGAACACTAAAATGATGGCTCTGGACGTTACTATCACCTTGGGCGACTACAAGTTCCTTTCTTCTCCTATGGTTCTTGGTAACTCGGATATTGATCTTATTCTCGGGATGGATTGGCTTTCTAAGCACAAGGCGCATCTTGATTGTGCTGCAAGGCAGATTCAATTGACTCATTCGTTTGAGGATGTAATTGTCTTTGCCGCTCGTGATGATACTATCCGTCTGTTTTCTCTCAATGAGAAGGGTGAACTGGATGCTATCTCGCAAATTCCAGTCGTTTGCGAATATCAAGACGTATTTCCAGAAGAGCTTCCAGGAATGCCTCCGCACCGATCAGTTGAATTCGTTATTGATATTCAGCCTGGCACGGAACCAGTGTGCAAGCGTCCTTACAAGCTCGGACCTGAAGAGTTGAAGGAGCTGAAGAAGCAACTCGATATTCAAGAAAGAATGGGTCTCATCCGGCCTAGTTCTTCTCCGTGGGGTTGTGGTGTTCTTTTTGTGAAGAAGAAGGATGGAACAGACCGACTTTGTGTTGATTATCGTCCATTGAACAAGAAGACCATCAAGAACAAATACCCACTTCCCAACATCAACGAGCTGTTCGAACAACTCAAAGGTGCCCAAGTATTCTCCAAGCTTGATCTCCGTCTGGGTTATCATCAGATTCGAATCCGTGAGCAAGATATTCCTAAGACGGCTTTCAGGACAAGCTATGGTTCATATGAATACACTGTCATGTCTTTTGGCCTCGTCAACGCTCCTCCGACTTTCTCTCGCATGATGAACTTCATCTTCAACGCCTACACCAATGACTTCGTTTTGGTTTATCTCGACGACATTCTGGTTTTCTCGAAGAACAAGGAAGATCATGCCAAGCACTTGCGTTTGGTACTCGATAAGTTGAGGGAACACAAGTTCCACGCCAAGTTCTCCAAGTGCGAATTTTGGATCGATGAGGTTCTTTATCTTGGTCATATCATCTCTGCCAAGGGCATTGCCGTGAATCCTGAGAAGGTGTCTGCAATTGTGAATTTGGAACCTCCTCAGAACATGAAACAACTCCGTAGCTTCCTCGGTCTCGCAAGCTACTGCCGAAGATTCGTTGAAAACTTTTCTAAGATCGCGAAGCCTCTCTCAAATCTTCTCCAGAAGCACGTCAAGTACGTTTGTCTCCAGAGTGTGACATTGCTTTCAACACTTTGAAAGAGAAATTGATCACTGCTCCAGTTCTGACTCCGCCTGATGAATCCAAGCCATACGAGGTCTTTTGTGATGCCTCTCTCCAAGGTCTTGGCGCAGTGTTGATGCAAGAGAAGAAAGTAGTTGCTTATACCTCTCTCCAGTTGAAGGCCAATGAGAAGAACTACCCCACTCATGATCTCGAGTTGGCGGCAGTTGTGCATGCTCTTTTGACTTGGAGACATCTCTTATTGGGAAGAAAAGTGGACATCTTCACTGACCACAAGAGTCTCAAGTACATCTTCACTCAGCCTAATCTCAACCTCAGGCAAACTCGATGGGTCGAAATGATTCAAGAGTATAATCCGAGTATCGAGTATACTCCAGGCAAGGCCAATGTGATTGCTGATGCATTGAGCAGGAAAGCTTATTGCAACAGCCTGATTCTCAAGCCTTATCAACCCGAGCTTTGTGAAGCTTTCCGCAAACTTAATCTGCAAGTGGTTCCTCAAGGTTTCCTCGCCAACCTTCAAGTCTCTCCTACCTTGGAAGACCAGATTCGCCAAGCTCAGCTTCTTGATGCTATGGTGAAAAACATGAAGGTTGGGATTGCCAAGAGTCAACCCAAGTACAAGTGCTACCGCCTTGATGACAAGGATACTCTCTTCTTTGAGGATCATATTGTTGTTCCCAAAGGTGACCTTCATAAAGTGATCATGAATGAGGCTCACAATTCTCTCCTCTCCATCCACCCTGGGAGCACGAAGATGTATCAGGACCTCAAGCAGGCTTATTGGTGGACTCGAATGAAGCGCGAGATTGCTCAATTCGTGAATGAGTGTGATGTATGCAGAAGAGTGAAGGCAGAACACCAAAGGCCAGCTGGTCTCCTCCAACCTCTTGCCATTCCAGAATGGAAGTTTGACCACATTGAGATGGACTTCGTGACTGGGTTTCCAAAGTCCAAGCGTGGCAATGATGCTATATTCGTTGTCATCGACAAACTCACCAAAGTGGCTCATTTTCTGCCTATCAAAGAGTCAATCACTGCAGCTCAATTGGCAGAACTCTATACCTCTCGAATTGTCCCTCTACAGGGTATTCCACAAGTGATCTCTTCAGACCGTAGCAGCATCTTTACCTCCAAGTTTTGGGATTCTTTTCAGAAGGCCAGGGGCACCAACATCCGCTTCAGCACAGCTTTCCATCCTCAAACTAGTGGTCAAGTCGAGCGTGTCAACCAGATTCTTGAAGATATGCTCAGGGCTTGTGTGATCTCCTTCGGCATGAAGTGGGAGGATTGTCTTCCTTATGCTAAATTCTCCTACAACAACAGTTTTCAAGCAAGTTCGGGCAAGGCCCCATTTGAAATTTTGTATGGCAGGAAGTGCCGTACCCCTCTCAACTGGTCTGAAACCGGTGAACTTCAGCTTTTGGGTAATGACTTAATCACAGAGGCAGAGGAAATGTGCAAAGTCATTCGAGATAACCTCAAAGCAGCCCAATCCCGTCAAAAGAGCTACTATGACAGTAAGCACCGTGATTTGGCTTTCGAGATCGGAGATCATGTTTACCTCCGTGTCTCTCCTATGAAAGGTACTCGTCGCTTCGGTGTCAAAGGGAAGCTTGCCCCTAGATATGTGGGACCTTTCAAGATTGTCAGCAAGAGAGGCGACCTCGCCTATCAACTCGAGCTTCCTTCAAACTTTGCAAATGTTCATGATGTGTTGCATGTCTCTCAGCTCCGAAAGTGCTTCAAGACTCCTGACCGCACCGTCAACTTCGAGGACATTGAGCTCCAAGAAGATCTCTCTTATCGTGAGCACCCAGTTGCTATTCTTGAAGAGACTAAACGCAAGACTCGCAACAAGTCAATCAAATTCCTCAAAGTCAAGTGGTCACACCATTCCGACCGTGAAGCTACCTGGGAACGCGAGGATCACCTCCGTTCTGAGTATCCGGCGTTCTTTTAGTCCTAGATCTCGGGACAAGATCCTTTCGTAGTGGTGGAGTGTTGTAACACCCCGGATATGACTTTCCCAATATGTATTCCAACTCTTGCCGTTTCCGGCCTTAAGTTATTTTATTTTCTCGGGTTCGGGTCTTTGTCTCCGTGTGTTGTTATCGTTGTCATGCATCTCATATCATGCCATCATGTGCATTTCATTTGCATACGTGTTCATCTCTTGCATTCGAGCATTTTCCCCGTTGTCCGTTTTGCATTCCGGCACTTCGTTCTCCTCCGGTGGTCATTTCTACCTTTCTTTCGTGTGTGGGGATTAAACATTTCCGGATTGGACCGAGACTTGCCAAGCGGCCTTGGTTTACTAATGGTAGACCGCCTGTCAAGTTTCGTACCATTTGGACTTCGTTTGATACTCCAACGGTTAACCGAGGGACCGAAAAGGCCTCGTGTGTGTTGCAGCCCAACACCCCTCCAAGCTGGCCCATAACCCACCAAAACTCTCTCCATCATCTAGAGCGTTCGATCACGATCGCGTGGCCGCAAACCGCACCTCATTTCGACTCTCCTAGCTCCTCCTATGCCTATATAAAGACCCCCTCCGAAATTCTCCTTCTCCTTCCCCCGAAACCCTAGTCTCCTTCGTCTCCACGCGCCGGCGGACACTTTTCCGTCCGGCCGGACACGTCCACTCCGCCTGTCCGCGCCACGTGGTGCCTCCCTATTCGCCCAGTCGCCGCGGACACTTTGCCGCGCCTCCACCCGCGCGCCGGCCCGCTCGGTCCGCGTAGGGCCCCCGCGGGCCCGAAGCTCCACGCCGCCCGGGAGCCCGAGCCGCCGCCGTCCTCCTCCTCCACGACGCCCGGTTTCCGGCCTCCGCCGCCATAGCACCGCCGCGCGCCATCGACACCGGCCGGCACAGGGCCGCCCGACCCGGCCCTCGCCGCACTCCCCAACGGCCGCCCGCACCTTCCTCGCCGCCCTCCGGCTCCCCGCCGGCCGGATCCGGCGAGATCCGGACCGGGAGCACCTCACCGCGTCATCCCCGCTCCGGCCACCTCCGTTTTCCGGTGAACCTCAGGAAGCGCGCCGCGATCCAGATCTGATAGCTACAGTATACCCTAACCGCGAGGTGGAATTTTCTTCTAAGTCCTCAAAATCTCACATCCGTATGCTCCTGTTCATCGTGCTATAACTTTGCATCAGTAGCTTCGTTTTGGACATATAGCATATCAAATTGTTCACCTCAGAGAGGACATCATTTAATTCCATTGCATCATTTTCATTTGAGTTCATCTTGACACCCGAAATGTTGTTAGAAGAGTCCTACTTGAGATAATTGTCAGATATGCTGCTCCATTTAGATTTTTGTCATTTTTGCCATGATTATTGTGTGCATGATATGCCCATGAGCTCTACATATGTTTTGTTAAGGGTTTTGCCATCTTTCCAGAGGTGCAACCCATGTATATTTGTGATGTGTGTGGTGACTAGCACAAGCTTGCAAAGTGAGGCACTTGGTAATGCTGATTTCAGGGACTTAGCATTTCCACTAAGTCCTTGAGCTGTTTATCTCATATGGCCATATGTTCATGTTGCTTCCTAGTGATCCGTGCCTCTTTTGAGGATGATCAGTAAGGATGTTTTGTTAATCTTATAGTGCTCTATCCATCCATGTCTTTGTTTGAAATTATGGAGCACCCTAGCTTGAGTCAATCGAGCTCTACTTTTGCTACTTCGTGAATCTGGGCAGATTGTCTACTTGTTAGCAATTTTGCCGAGGATGTTGTAGTTGAACCGTGCATGCTATGTTATTGTTCTTGCCATGTCTAGCTTGAATTTTGTGTATTCTTGATGGTGTATGCTTAGCTTGTCATGACTTGATGTGTAGTGAGTGCATCGAGCTCATAAACATGCCTACTTGATATCTGTTTTCAGCATGTTCCAGTTTTCACTAAGTCTGAGAACTGATTATGTTTTTGCCATGTTCACATGCTTGCAAATGTATTTTCTGACCCCTTTTGGCTCAAGGTCACTAAGGACTTTTGTTAAGATCTTTGAGTAGCTCCATGTGATGCTTTACTTTGCCATGTTCAGGTCCTGTAGCATGTAGTTTTGTTGCTCCGAAGAGTGCTATCTGATTTGAAATTCCAGACAAGTGTTAATTTCACTAAGTCTGAGATCTGTTTACCATATGCATTTTTGTCATGCTTGTTTAAACCTGTTAATGGTTGAATTGGCCGTAGCTCAGTCCTAGACTTTTGTTAAGCATCTTGAATGCATCCCTTTCATGTATTTTGTTGTCATGTTTGAGTGCTGTAGCATGTTCATCTTGTTGCATTTAGATGGCTACTTGCAGTAAATCGCAGAACATGGCCATATTTGAATTGCTTGCCATTTCCAAACCGTAACTCCAATTCCGGCGTTCTTTATATCGTTTTCAAGCGATTTCATCTCATCTTTCCAGTGTCACCCTTGGATTTCCAAGTTGAGGCCAGGTTCATGCATCCCTTGTCAAATCTGGCATATGCATCCCGCATTGCATCCCGCATAGCATACCATCCTTGCATCATATTGTTTGAGCCTTGCACGTGGTTGATTGTGTTCCGTTTGCTTGTTTGTCTTGTTTAGGTAGAGCCGGGAGACGAGTTCGCTAACGAGGAGCCCGTTGAGTTTGCTTTCGAGGATCCAGTCAACTCTGAAAACTTTGCAGGCAAGATGATCATACCCTCGAAATCACTACTATCTTTGCTATGCTAGATTGCTCGCTCTTTTGCTATGACAATGCTACGATGCCTACCACTTGCTTTCAAGCCTCCCAAATTTCCATGTCAAACTGAAAGCACAAGTGCTCCCTAGGTGGTTTTGATAATTGATGACAACATATCTCTTCTTGGACTAACATTTCGATCTAGCATGTTTCAGATAAGTTCAACAATGAAGTGGCATGGACTAAAGGTTGTGGGAACTCCTTCAAGATGCTAAGGACAAGGATTGGCTCAAGCTCAAAAGCTCAAGACTCTTCATTTTATATTTTAGTGATCCAAGATCACATTGAGTCTTTAGGAAAAGCCAATACTATCAAGGAGGGATGAGGTGTTGCTTAATGAGCCTCTTACTTCATGTGCTTAGTGATATGCTCCAAAACCCTCAACTACTTTTCCATATCCACATTTGACCTAAACCCTAAGCCAAACTCGGTCCTACCGATTCTTCCTATCCGGCGCCACCGAGTTTCACTTGTCATTAGCCACTGCCAAACCCTAGCAATTCGGTTCTATCGATAGGGATCTCAGTCTCACCGAGATGGGATTGCAAACTCTCTGTTTCCCTTTCGTAACTTTTTGGTCTCACCGAAAGAGCGAATCGGTCCCACCGAGATTGCAATGTAAATTCAGTGTTTCCCCTTTGTAACTTTTCGGTCTCACCGAAAGAGCAAATCGGTCCCACCAAGTTTGCCTGACCAACTCTCTGGTTAGCTAATTACCAAATTCGGTCTCACCGAGTTTGTGTAATCGGTCTCACCGAGATTACGTTATGCCCAAACCCTAACCATATCGGTCCTAACGAGTTGCATGTCAGTCCCACCGAAAATCTCTAACGGTCACTAGGTTTACATTTTCAATCCGACCGAGTTTGTTGATTCGGTCCCACCGAGATTGGAAAACTGTGTGTAACGGTTGGATTTTGTGTGGAGGCTATATATACCCCTCCATCCCATCTTCATTCGAAGGGAGAGCCATCAGAATGCATACACCATTCCAACTCACATGTTCTGAGAGAGAACCACCTACTCATGTGTTGAGACCAAGAAATTCCATTCCTACCATATGAATCTTGATCTCTAGCCTCTCCAAGTTGCTTTCCACTCAAATCTTCTTTCCACAAAATCCAAATCCTATGAGAGAGAGTTGAGTGTTGGGGAGACTATCATTTGAAGCACAAGAGCAAGGAGTTCATTACCTACACACCATTTGTTACTTCTTGGAGAGTAGTGTCTCCTAGATTGGCTAGGTGTCACTTGGGAGCCTCCGACAAGATTGTGGAGTTGAACCAAGGAGTTTGTAAGGGCAAGGAGATCGCCTACTTCGTGAAGATCTACCGCTAGTGAGGCAAGTCCTGTGTGGGCGATGGCCATGGTGGGATAGACAAGGTTGCTTCTTCGTGGACCCTTTGTGGGTGGTTGCTTCTTCGTGGACCCTTCGTGGGTGGAGCCCTGTGTGGACTCGCGCAACCATTACCCGTTATGGGTGGAGCCCTCCGTGGACTCTCGCAACCGTTATCCTTTGTGGGTTGAAGTCTCCATCAATGTGGATGTAGGATAGCACCACCTATCCGAACCACGGGGAAACATCCATGTCTCCCATTGCATTTGATTTCTCCAAACCCTTCCCTTTACATTCTTGCAAGTTGCATGCTTTACATTCCGCTGCTCATACACTCTTTGCATGCTTTCTTGATATGTATTGTGTGTGTTGAAATTGTGCCTAAACTCCACTTAAACCGAAAAAGCTTAAAAATTGCAACTTTAGCATTAAGTGTCTAATCACCCCCCTCTAGACACATCTACTTCTAGATCCTACAAGTGGTATCAGAGCATTGGTCTCCATTGCCTTGGTTTAATCACCATTGGAGGAAGATGGATGTGTCTACTCTAGGGAGTCTTAGACATAGAGTGCCTATTCTTGATGGAAAGTATTTTCATGAGTGGAAAAATGAGATGCTTGTAATCTTCAATCAATATCATTTGAACAAGTATATTGCTAGCCCTTGTGCACTTCATATTGATCCTTTGCATCCTACCCTAGATGAAGATATTGACATGATTCACAATCTTAGAACTATTGAGCTCATCATTAGAGGATTGCCAAAAAACTTGATTGCTAGTTTGCCTACTCAAAGTTGTGCCTATACTATATGGAAATTTCTTGAGGAACGATTTCCCGATCATTCCTTGAAAACTTTGGATGAAATTTTCCATAAATCTATTGCCTTGAGTAAGATGAATTCTAGTGATCCTAGTTTTGGTAAATGTCTATTTCAACTTACCAATCTTAAGCATGCTAAAGGAGATGTTGGAATCATTAATGATATCATATTCAAAGCTATAAGAATTCATAAAAGTGACCACCTTGATGATCATTTATCTAATGAATTACCCTCTCTAGGAAATGATGAGTCACAAGATCATGATGAACATGAATATGATGATGATAGTGACTTCGATCTTGATAATGCAATGAGACATTTTGGTCTTATGGCAAATCTTCGGGGATATGAATCAGGAGGAAAGGAATGGGTTCTTGATAGTGGATGTACTGATCATATGATCGGAGATGAAGAGATGTTTCGTGAGCTTGCTGAAAATGACGGCCCTCGAAAATATGTCACCTTTGGTGATAATTCAAAGGGTAAAGTGGTTGGCCTTGGTAAGGTGGCCATCTCATATGATAGTTCCATTCAAAATGTCATGCTTGTAGAATCTCTTGGCTACAACTTACTTTCAGTATCTAGACTTGTTGATTTCGGTTTGAATGTCCTATTTACTGAGGTAGATTGCCAAGTATTTCGTCGAGACAATCATAAAATGGTCTTTACCGGTATGCGTAGAGGTTATCTTTACATTGTCGATTTCTCTAAAAAGGCACAACCTAAAACTTGCTTTGTTGCTAAATCCTCAAAAGGATGGTTGTGGCATAGACGACTAGGTCACGTTGGCATGAGAAACCTTGACAAGCTTATTAAAGGAAATCATATCCTTGGAGTCAACAATGTCATATTTGATAAGGATAGACTTTGCAGTGCTTGTCAAGCAGGTAAACAGGTTGGAGGAAGACATCCCGTGAAGAACATCATGACCACAAGGAGGCCACTCGAGCTACTTCACATGGATCTTTTTGGTCCCAACGCCTACAAGAGTCTCGGTGGAAATTCCTTTGGTCTAGTTATAGTTGATGATTTTTCAAGATTTACGTGGGTGTTCTTTCTTAATGACAAGTCGCAGGTCCAGAAGATCTTCAGAAACTTCGCTAGGAAGGCCCAAAATCAGTTTGATGTGAAGATCAAGAAGGTTCGGAGTGACAACGGAACGGAGTTCAAGAACGCAAATGTGGACACCTTTCTTGACGAAGAAGGGATTTCACACGAGTTCTCAGCTACGTACACACCTCAACAAAATGGAGTTGTTGAGAGGAAGAACCGGACGCTCATCGAAATGGCAAGAACGATGCTTGATGAATACAAGACGCCAAAGCACTTTTGGGCAGAAGCGGTTGAGACAGCTTGTCACGCAACAAATCGCTTATATCTTCACAAGCTACTCGGCAAGACGGCATACGAGCTTCTCACCGGTAACAAACCCCAAGTTGGATACTTTCGAGTATTCGGCTCAAAGTGCTACATTCTTGATAAGCATCGTCGTTCAAAGTTTGCTCCTAAATCTCATGAAGGTTTTCTACTTGGTTATGGCTCAAACTCTCACACTTACCGTGTCTACAACAACTTCACCTAAAAGGTTGAAGAGACGGTAGATGTGAAGTTTGATGAATCTAATGGCTCGCAAGTAGAGCAATTGCCAATTGATGTAGGAGACAAAGACCCTTCAGAAGCAATTCAAGACTTGTCCATTGGCAAAATTCGTCCAACAAAGGTGAAGGAGAGTACTTCATCCGTTCAAGTGGAAGCTTCTACTTCACGACAAGGTGAACCAAGAATCGACACGGAAGCATCCAAAAGTGGGACACACCAAGATGAAGAAAACGAGGAAGTACGTCAAGATGAACATCAACAACCTCCTTCTCCACCACGACAAGAGAACGACGACGTCAACAATGAAGAAGGCCAAGAAGAAGAACAAGATGAAGAATATGTTCAACGAAGACCCAAGCAAAAGCTCTCACGAGTTCGAGCAAGAATTGCCAAAGATCATCCCATCGAGCAAATCCTCAATGATATACAAACCGGGAGAATCACTCGCTCAAAAACTCGTTTAGCTAACTTTTGTGAAAACTATTCATTCATCTCTAGCATTGAACCTATGAAGGTTGAAGAAGCATTGGAAGATCCAGATTGGATAAACGCTATGCATGAAGAGCTACATAATTTTGAGAGAAACCAAGTTTGGACATTGGTCGAGAAGCCCGACAACAACCACAACATCATTGGTACCAAATGGGTGTTTTGCAACAAGCAAGATGAAGATGGACAAGTGGTTCGCAACAAAGCACGTCTCGTCGCCCAAGGGTACACACAAGTCGAAGGTATGGACTATGGTGAGACGTATGCTCCCGTTGCTAGACTTGAGTCCATTCGCATCTTATTTGCCTATGCTAATCACCATAATATCACCTTGTACCAAATGGACATTAAAAGTGCTTTTCTAAATGGTGAAATAGAGGAGGAAGTTTATGTCAAACAACCTCCCGGCTTTATCAACCCTAAGAAACCAAATCATGTTTACAAACTTCACAAAGCTCTTTATGGTCTTAAACAAGCTCCTAGAGCATGGTATAAATGCTTGACCAAGTTCCTTACTACAAGTGGTTTTGAAATTGGTAAAATTGATTCTACTCTTTTTACTAAAAGGGTTAATGGAGAACTATTTGTATGCCAAATTTATGTTGATGATATCATATTTGGTTCAACTAACCCTCTCTTTAGTGAAAAGTTTGGAAAGCTAATGTCAGAGAAGTTTCAGATGTCTATGATGAGTGAACTCAAATTCTTTCTCGGGTTGCAAATTAAGCAAACTAAGGAAGGTACATTTGTCTCTCAAACAAAGTACACCAAGGACTTATTCAAGAAGTTCAATATGCAAGAATGCAAAGGTATGTCTACACCCATGCCTACTAGTCGACATAATGATTTAACCAAAGATGGTGAACCGGTTGATCAAAAGGTTTATCGCTCTATGATTGGTTCATTGTTATACCTATGTGCTTCACGTCCCGATATTATGCTAAGTGTGTGCATGTGTGCACGATATCAAGCTGCTCCTAAAGATTGTCATCTTAAGGCTGTGAAAAGGATAGTGAGATATTTAATCCATACACCAAATTTTGGCATTTGGTATCCTAAGAGGTCTTCTCTTGATCTTGTTGGCTATTCTGACTCGGATTATGCCGGAGACAAGGTTGATAGAAAGTCTACTTCGGGTACTTGTCAATTTCTTGGTAGATCTCTTGTGTCTTGGTCTTCCAAGAAACAAAACTCGGTATCCTTATCCACCGCCGAAGCGGAATACATTGCCGCTGGTTCATGTTGTGCTCAATTACTTTGGATGACCCAAACTCTTAAAGATTATGGGATTTATGTGAAACATGTTCCACTGCTTTGTGACAATGAAAGTGCTATCAAAATTGGTCATAATCCTGTACAACATTCTTGAACTAAGCATATTGAAGTTCGTCATCATTTCATTCGAGATCATGTTGCTAAGGGTGACATCAATCTTAAGCATGTTCGCACCGATAAGCAATTAGCGGATATATTCACTAAACCACTTGATGAGAAAGTGTTTTGCAGGTTGAGAGGAGAATTGAACATCATTGATGCTTCGAACTTGGAGTAGAAACTCCATTGGATACATGCAAGACATGAGCTTATGACTAATCCATGATATATCTCTTATGATAACTATCTTATGTCGTGGATATATTTGCACCTTGCATGTTGTCTAACCCATGTAGGTGCTTGGTTGAATCTAATTCCATGAGACTGCGACTCACTCACATCTTGAGCAATCTCTACAAGACCAAGACTCTACACAATAGTGGTTGAAGACAAGGAAGCACAAAACCATTCAAACATATCCTTTGACAAATTCTATGTTAAGCCTCATGATTGTTATTTTTGGATACACAAGTACTCTTCCTTGCAAGAACTAACCCATGTAGGTAGATGAACTCAAACTCCAAGTGGTGCTCCCAACTCTTGATGAGCTACATCAACCTTGAGCACCCACACAAGTTCAACTACATGAGCAAGAACCACACCACCACCCAAGGTATGTTATTCCATCTTAGAGAAGCTTTACTCCAAGACATGAGTCAAAGAAACTCAACAAGATGTGAATACATCAAGATGCTTAAACGAAAAATGGTAACCCCATTTTGATCTTAAACGATGAGTATGACCTGTGATCAAGTGTTCTCACTTGACTCCTAAGTCAATATACTCTAACATAGGTGACTATGTCACCGCCCAACTCTAGATGAAGTTCTCCTGTGTTCTTTTCTGTGTTATTGCATTTGTCTCATGCATGTTTATTTTCTTTCTCTTTTTCAAAAAAAAACTTCATCTAGATCTTTCAGTTTCTTCTCTTTGTTTATGTTCTGCATTTTCTGCATTTAATTCCTTGCAAATCCTTCAGGTAATTCATTGCAAATCTTTGTGAGATCCTACATGTCTAGTGAGCTGAGGTGACAAGTGTTTTTCTCTGTGTGAACTTGGTTTCACCGACTTGTAATTTTCGGTCCAACCAAATCCTTTCGGTGCCACCGAAACATACCACTCGATGCCACCGACTTCGCAACAGGAAAAACAGTTTGCCACTTGTTCTATATTTCTTCTGCTCCAGCTCTACTCAATGAAACTTGTCCTCTACAAGCATCACAGTTTTATCCTTTGCTTTGTGCTGAGTCTCAAGGACCAAACCTATACGACGGATTCTAGAAAGCCCTTCTTGGAAATTAATGTCAAAGGGGGAGAGAGAGATCACATCAAAGCTTGTAGGAAAGAGAGATCACATCAAGGGAGAGAAAAAGTCTCAAGGATCCCAGAGAAAGTATTAAGGGGGAGAGAGAGATTTCCAGGGGAGAGAATGCTCAAGGATCCCAGATGCTTGATGTTCAAGAGGATAGATACCACATGTCCTTTTGGGGGAAAGACATGTTCATATGTACTCATTTGAATTAAGTTCCATTTGTATCTTTCAGCTCTGATTTTCTGTTCTCTATCTTCTCCCAATATCCCATGAAAGATTCAGGGGGAGCAAGACACCTAAGGGAAAGAAATCAGTCAAATTCATTGCATATCTTTATTTTTGGGGACATGTTGAATTCAATATGGTACCTTGTACTCACTCTCTACATGTCATCCCAGTCTTGGTATTCTTGTGGTTTCTTTTGTTTGCTCTGGCTAGTGGATGTACCTGTGTTATCTAACCTTGTTTGTGCAGGTTCATTCCATCCTAAGCCAACTCAAGACCACAAGGTAAGTATATGCATCAAAATCATGAGTATGAGGAGTTCTTGCTTATGTACATACTGTTTGCAAGAAGGACTCATGAGCATGAAGGTATTTTCCTTGATAATCTTTTGCTCTGATGCATATGGCCAAGATGCATGTAACACATTGCCTACTCTGTCATGGTTATGCTCTCACATGCCTCTATATTTCATATTTACATGAGTGCATACATGTAGGGGGAGCCTATGCTTGTTACATGTCCTTCCAAAGCTTTACTTGTTGTTCCTTATATCTTTATCTAAAGCTTTGATGTATGTTGCCATCAATTACCAAAAAGGGGGAGATTGAAAGCACAAGTGCTCCCTAGGTGGTTTTGATAATTGATGACAACATATCTCTTGTTGGACTAACATTTCGATCTAGCATGTTTCAGATAAGTTCAACAATGAAGTGGCATGGACTAAAGGTTGTGGGAACTCCTTCAAGATGCTAAGGACAAAGGATTGGCTCAAGCTCAAAAGCTCAAGACTATTCATTTTATATCTTAGTGATCCAAAATCACATTGAGTCTTTAGGAAAAGCCAATACTATCAAGGAGGGATGAGGTGTTGCTTAATGAGCCTCTTGCTTCATGTGCTCAGTGATATGCTCCAAAACCCTCAACTACTTTTCCATATCCACATTTGACCTAAACCCTAATCCAAACTCGGTCCTACCGATTCTTCCTATCCGGCGCCACCGAGTTTCACTTGTCATTAGCCACTGCCAAACCCTAGCAATTCGGTTCTACCGATAGGGATCTCGGTCTCACCGAGATGGGATTGCAAACTCTCTGTTTCCCTTTCGTAACTTTTCGGTCTCACCGAAAGAGCGAATCGGTCCCACCGAGATTGCAATGTAAATTCAGTGTTTCCCCTTTGTAACTTTTCGGTCTCACCGAAAGAGCAAATTGGTCCCACCGAGTTTGCCTGACCAACTCTCTGGTTATCTAATTACCAAATTCGGTCTCACCGAGTTTGTGTAATCGGTCTCACCGAGATTAAGTTATGCCCAAACCCTAACCATATCGGTCCTACCGAGTTGCATGTCAGTCCCACCGAAAATCTCTAACGGTCACTAGGTTTACATTTTCGGTCCGACCGAGTTTGTTGATTCGGTCCCACCGAGATTGGAAAATTGTGTGTAACGGTTGGATTTTGTGTGGAGGCTATATATACCCCTCCACCCCCTCTTCATTCGAAGGGAGAGCCATCAGAATGCATACACCATTCCAACTCACATGTTCTGAGAGAGAACCACCTACTCATGTGTTGAGACCAAGAAATTCCATTCCTACCATATGAATCTTGATCTCTAGCCTCTCCAAGTTGCTTTCCACTCAAATCTTCTTTCCACAAAATCCAAATCCTATGAGAGAGAGTTGAGTGTTGGGGAGACTATCATTTGAAGCACAAGAGCAAGGAGTTCATTACCTACACACCATTTGTTACTTCTTGGAGAGTGGTGTCTCCTAGATTGGCTAGGTGTCACTTGGGAGCCTCCGACAAGATTATGGAGTTGAACCAAGGAGTTTGTAAGGGCAAGGAGATCGCCTACTTCGTGAAGATCTACCGCTAGTGAGGCAAGTCCTGTGTGGGCGATGGCCATGGTGGGATAGACAAGGTTGCTTCTTCGTGGACCCTTTGTGGGTGGTTGCTTCTTCGTGGACCCTTCGTGGGTGGAGCCCTGTGTGGACTCGCGCAACCATTACCCTTTGTGGGTGGATCCCTCCATGGACTCTCGCAACCTTTATCCTTTGTGGGTTGAAGTCTCCATCAACGTGGATGTAGGATAGCACCACCTATCCGAACCACGGGAAAAACATCCGTGTCTCCCATTGCGTTTGATTTCTCCAAACCCTTCCCTTTACATTCTTGCAAGTTGCATGCTTTACATTCCGCTGCTCATACACTCTTTGCATGCTTGCTTGATATGTATTGTGTGTGTTGAAATTGTGCCTAAACTCCACTTAAACCGAAAAAGCTTAAAAATTGCAACTTTAGCATTAAGTGTCTAATCACCCCCCTCTAAACACATCTACTTCTAGATCCTACACAAACCTCTAACCCACCATGTCCTAGCAAACCATTGATTGGCTTTGTTACTGCTTTGCTCAGCCCCTCTTATAGCGTTGCTAGTTGCAGGTGAAGATTGGAGACCGTTCCTTGTTGGAACATTATTTACTTGTTGGGATATCATTATATTATCTTGTTATCTTAATGCATCTATATACTTGGTAAAGGGTGGAAGGCTCGGCCTCTCGCCTAGTGTTTTGTTCCACTCTTGCCGCCCTCGTTTCCGTCATATCGGTGTTATGTTCCTGGATTTTGCGTTCCTTACGCGGTTGGGTTATAATGGGAACCCCTTGATAATTCGCCCTGATTAAAGCTTGTCCAGCAATGCCCAACCTTGGTTTTACCATTTGCCACCTAGCCTCTTTTCCCTTGGGTTTCCGGAGCCCGAGGCTCATCTTATTTTAGCCCCCCCGGGCCAGTGCTCCTCTGAGTGTTGGTCCAACCAAGCGATGTCCGGGGCTACCAGGGGTAACTCTGGGCTGGCCTACCCGCCGTCTTGCTCATCCAGTGTGCCCTGAGAATGAGATATGTGCAGCTCCTATCGGGATTTGTCGGCACATCTGGGTGGTGTTGCTGGTCTTGTTTTAACCTGTCGAAGTGTCTTGAAGAACCGAGATACCGAGTCCTATCGGAACGTCTCGGGAGGAGGTCTATTCCTTTGTTGACCGTGAGAGCTTATCATGGGCTAAGTTGGGACTCCCCTGCAGGGATTTGAACTTTCGAAAGTCGTGCCCACGGTTATGGGCAGATGGGAATTTGTTAATATCTGGTTGTAGATAACTTGAACCTTAACTTAATTAAAATGCATCAACTGAGTGTGTTACCATGATGGCCTCTTCTCGGCGGAGTCCGGGAAGTGGACACGGTGTTGGAGTAATGTTTGCGTAGGTTGCCCTCTAGTTTCTCGCTCGCGCTTTGCCTCCTCTTCTCGCTCTCTTTTGCGAACAGGATAGCCACCATATATGATAGTCGCTTGCTGCAGCTCCACATATATTTACCTTACCTTACCTATAAGCTTAAATAGTCTTGATCGCGAGGGTGCGAGATTGCTGAGTCCCTGTGGCTCACAGATTACTTCCAAACCAGATGCAGGGCCTGATGATTCCGCTCCAGGTGACGCACTTGAGCTCAAGTGGGAGTTCGACGAGGACTCTCAATGATACTATGTTTCTTTTCCTGATGATCAGTAGTGGTGCCCAGTTGGGGGTGATCGGGACCGTGTCGCATGTTGGGTTATCTTTTATTTTGGCTCCGTAGTCGGGCCATGAGTGTTTGAATGATGCAATGTTATTTATGTACTTGATTGACGTGGCGAGTGTAAGCCAACTATGTTTTCTCCCCTTTTATTATCTATATATTACATGGGATGTTGTGAAGATTGCCTAACTTGCGACATATGCCTTCAATGCGATTATGTCTCTAAGTCGTGCCTCGACACGTGGGAGCTACAGTCGCATCGAGGGTGTTACAAGTTGGTAATCAGAGCCTTCCCCGACCTTAGGAGCCCCATTGCTTGATCGTTTTTAGCGGCCGAGTTGTGTCTAGAAAAATGTTTTGAGTCATTTAGGAATTATATATCAGAGAGTTTAGGAATTCTTTTTACTTCCCAGTCTCCTCATCGCTCTGGTAAGGCATCCTGGCGTAGAGTTTTGACTCTTCTCTTCTCAAATTTCACTAAAAAAATTTAGGATCACGCGGGTATCTTGGAATCGTTCCGATGGTTTTATGACGAGAACATTGTCTTGGTGCCTCCTGTCAGGGCTTTTGTGGAAGTGTCCCGGGGAGTTGAGCTCTGAGGTGTTGTCGTCATAATTTTATCATTGCAGTTATGGAATACCTAAGTTTAGTATGCCGACATCGAAAATCTCTTTTATGCAGTTCGTTGGTGAGATAACCTTGATGCCACCCAGTACTGGGGCGGGAGTTCGGGAGTATCGCCATAACTTGTATAACGGATGCTTTTCGAAGGTTGAGGTAGATGGTTTCCGAAGTTTTTCTCGGTTATGTGTTGAAGGATGGATACAACTGGATGTAGGATTTGCTAGTTTTGGGTGAGATATTATGCTTCCCTCTGTATCCCCAACACCTGATTGCATAACCGGAAAGGTTCGGGAGTTTCATAGGTGGGAATTCTTGTAGCTCTAGTTCTTCTTCCACGGATATTTGGTTTGAGATTGGGATTTCTTACCGAGTATTCGTTCTTGATCCGTACCTTGTTGTTTTATCTCTCTACCTAAATTCTAAGTGGTTTCTCAATTTATGGATATGTGACCATTTCAAGAGGAATGCATTCATTCATTTTGTTCAGATGTGAAGACTTTATGTTGCAATTTTCATTCCGTTGGATTCAGCGTCATTTATCTGTCTATGTGCTAATGGTGGTCAACCTCTTCAGGATGGCTCCCGCTAAGAGCACCATTCAGAATCAGAATCAGGATCCGCCACCACCTCCACCTCCTCCGGAGGCATGGCAAGCTGTGATGGCCGCAACCAATGCAAACACACAGTTGATCATGCAAATTCTCCAAGAGCGCAATCAAGGCAACCAAGGGAACCAAGGCAACAATCAGAATCACTTTGCTACACTCAACCAGTTCCTTGCTAACGGGCCAAAGACTTTCAGCAATTGTGTTGAGGCAACCGATGCTGACGATTGGCTCGTGGATCTGTGCAAGAATTTCGAGTGCAGTAACGTCAGGCCTGAGGACTTTGTCAAGCTCGCTTCCTTCCAACTCAAATATCAAGCTGCAGAATGGTTCCAGCAGTACAAGGATTCCAGAGGTGGACGTGTGATCACTTGGGATGAATTCCGTCAAGATTTCAGAGCTCATCATATTCCCCAAAGCATGGTTGAAAGCAAGCGTGAGGAATTCCGCAACCTAAAGCAAGGCTCTTTGTCTGTCTATGACTACAACAAGTTGTTTCAGAAGCTCGCCCGCTTTGCCAAGCAGGACGTACCAGATGAGAAGAGCATGATATACCAGTTCAGGGGTGGTCTTAGAGAAGAAATTCAGCTAGCTCTTGTTCTCTTTGAGCCCTTGAGGTACGATGAGTTCTACAACATGGCATTGAAGCAAGAGGCCGCTCAATTGAGGTGTGATGCTTCCAAGAAGCGAGTCAGAGATGCTACTCCTTCTTCCTCTACTCAAGTGGCCAAGCAGCAGAAGTATTGGCTTCCTCCTCCTCCGTTCCGTCAGCCGTTTCAGCAGAAGAGCAAAGGTGGCAGTGGATCTTCCCACCCACCCAACCCTGGCTTTTAGAACAAGACTTCGTCTCAAACTCCAAGATCGAGTGCTCCATACCACCGTCCGCTTTCAGAGGTCACGTGCAACAAGTGCCAACAGAAGGGTCACTATGCCAACAAGTGTCTCAACCAGAGGCGTCTTCCTCCTCCTCCTCCTGTCAGATCGGCAAGTACAGCTATGGTCAAGCATAACACCAAGTCCGCCAAGGTCAACTTGCTGAATGCAGCTCAGGCAGAGGACTCACCAGATGTGATCATGGGTAACCTTCCTGTTAATGACATTCCCGCAAGAGTTCTTTTTGACACTGGTGCATCTTTATCATTTTTATCGAAGCCTTTTGCATCCATGCATGATGTGCATACTATTGATTTGCCTAAGCCGATAGCGGTTTCTTCTCCAGGTTTGTTCATGAACACTAAAATGATGGCTCCAGACGTTACTATCACCTTGGGCGACTACAAGTTCCTTTCTTCTCCTATGGTTCTTGGTAACTCAGATATTGATCTTATTCTCGGGATGGATTGGCTTTCTAAGCACAAGGCGCATCTTGATTGTGCTGCAAGGCAGATTCAATTGACTCATTCGTCTGAGGATGTAATTGTCTTTGCCGCTCGTGATGATACTATCCGTCTATTTTCTCTCAATGAGAAGGGTGTACTAGATGCTATCTCGCAAATTCCAGTTGTTTGCGAATATCAAGATGTCTTTCCAGAAGAGCTTCCAGGAATGCCTCCGCACCGATCAGTTGAATTCGTTATTGATCTTCAGCCTGGCACGGAACCAGTGTGCAAGCGTCCTTACAAGCTCGGACCTGAAGAGTTGAAGGAGCTGAAGAAGCAACTCGATATTCAAGAAAGAATGGGTCTCATCCGGCCTAGTTCTTCTCCATGGGGTTGTGGTGTTCTTTTTGTGAAGAAGAAGGATGGAACGGACCGACTTTGTGATGATTACCGTCCATTGAACAAGAAGACCATCAAGAACAAATACCCACTTCCCAACATCAACGAGCTGTTCGAACAACTCAAAGGTGCCCAAGTATTCTCCAAGCTTGATCTCCGTATGGGTTATCATCAGATTCGAATCCGTGAGCAAGATATTCCCAAGACGGCTTTCAGGACAAGCTATGTTTCATATGAATACACTGTCATGTTTTTTGGCCTCGTCAACGCTCCTTCGACTTTCTCTCGCATGATGAACTTCATCTTCAACGCCTACACCAATGACTTCATTTTGGTTTATCTCGACGACATTTTGGTTTTCTCGAAGAACAAGGAAGATCATGCCAAGCACTTGTGTTTGGTACTCGATAAGTTGAGGGAACACAAGTTCTACGCCAAGTTCTCCAAGTGCGAATTTTGGCTTGATGAGGTTCTTTATCTTGGTCATATCATCTCTGCCAAGGGCATTGCTGTGAATCCTGAGAAGGTGTCTGCAATTGTGAATTGGGAACCTCCTCAGAACATGAAGCAACTCTGTAGCTTCCTCGGTCTCGCAAGCTACTGCCGAAGATTCGTTGAAAACTTTTCTAAGATCGCGAAGCCTCTCTCAAATCTTCTCTAGAAGCACGTCAAGTACGTTTGGTCTCCGGAGTGTGACATTGCTTTCAACACTTTGAAAGAGAAATTGATCACTGCTCCAGTTCTGACTCCGCCTGATGAATCCAAGCCGTACGAGGTCTTTTGTGATGCCTCTCTCCAAGGTCTTGGTGCAGTGTTGATGCAAGAGAAGAAAGTTGTTGCTTATACCTCTCGCCAGTTGAAGCCCAATGATAAGAACTACCCCACTCATGATCTCGAGTTGGCGGCAGTTGTGCATGCTCTTTTGACTTGGAGACATCTCTTATTGGGAAGAAAAGTGGACATCTTCACTGACCACAAGAGTCTCAAGTACATCTTCACTCAGCCTAATCTCAACCTCAGGCAAACTCGATGGGTCGAAATGATTCAAGAGTATAATCCGAGTATCGAGTATACTCCAGGCAAGGCCAATGTGATTGCTGACGCATTGAGCAGGAAAGCTTATTGCAACAGCCTGATTCTCAAGCCTTATCAACCCGAGCTTTGTGAAGCTTTCCGCAAACTTAATCTGCAAGTGGTTCCTCAAGGTTTCCTCGCCAACCTTCAAGTCTCTCCTACCTTGGAAGACCAGATTCGCCAAGCTCAGCTTCTTGATGCTATGGTGAAAAACGGTGAAGATTGGGATTGCCAAGACTCAACCCAAGTACAAGTGCTACCGCCTTGATGACAAGGATACTCTCTTCTTCGAGGATCGTATTGTTGTGCCCAAAGGTGACCTCCGTAAAGTGATCATGAACGAGGCTCACAATTCTCTCCTCTCCATCCACCCTGGGAGCACGAAGATGTATCAGGACCTCAAGCAGGCTTATTGGTGGACTCGAATGAAGTGCGAGATTGCTCAATTCATGAATGAGTGTGATGTCTGCAGAAGAGTGAAGGCAGAACACCAAAGGCCAGCTGGTCTCCTCCAACCTCTTGCCATTCCAGAATGGAAGTTTGACCACATTGAGATGGACTTCGTGACTGGGTTTCCAAAGTCCAAGCGTGGCAATGATGCTATATTCGTTGTCATCGACAAACTCACCAAAGTGGCTCATTTTCTGCCTATCAAAGAGTCAATCACTGCAGCTCAATTGGCGGAGCTCTATACCTCTCGAATTGTCTCTCTGCATGGTATTCCACAAGTGATCTCTTCAGACCGTGGCAGCATCTTTACCTCCAAGTTTTGGGATTCTTTTCAGAAGGCCATGGGCACCAACATCCGCTTCAGCACAGCTTTCCATCCTCAAACTAGCGGTCAAGTCGAGCGTGTCAACCAGATTCTTGAAGATATGCTCAGGGCTTGTGTGATCTCCTTCGGCATGAAGTGGGAGGATTGTCTTCCTTGTGCTGAATTCTCCTACAACAACAGTTTTCAAGCAAGTTCGGGCAAGGCCCCATTTGAAATTTTGTATGGCAGGAAGTGTCGTACCCCTCTCAAGTGGTCTGAAACCGGTGAACGTCAGCTTTTGGGTAATGACTTAATCACAGAGGTAGAGGAAATGTGCAAAGTCATTCGAGATAACCTCAAAGCAACCCAATCCCGTCAGAAGAGCTACTATGACAGTAAGCACCGTGATTTGGCTTTCGAGATCGGAGATCATGTTTACCTCCGCGTCTCTCCTATGAAAGGTACTTGTCGCTTTGGTGTCAAAGGGAAGCTTGCCCCTAGATACGTGGGACCTTTCAAGATTGTCAGCAAGAGAGGCGACCTCGCCTATCAACTCGAGCTTCCTTCAAACTTTGCAAATGTTCATGATGTGTTCCATGTCTCTCGGCTCCGAAAGTGCTTCAAGACTCCTGACCGCACCGTCAACTTCGAGGACATTGAGCTCCAAGAAGATCTCTCTTATCGTGAGCACCCAGTTGCTATTCTTGAAGAGACTGAACGCAAGACTCGCAACAAGTCAATCAAATTCCTCAAAGTCAAGTGGTCACACCATTCCGACCATGAAGCTACCTGGGAATGCGAGGATCACCTCCGTTTTGAGTATCCGGTGTTCTTTCAGTCCTAGATCTCGGGACGAGATCCTTTCGTAGTGGTGGAGTGTTGTAACACCCCGGATATGACTTTCCCAATATGTATTCCAACTCTTGCCGTTTCCGGCCTTAAGTTATTTTATTTTCTCGGGTTCGGGTCTTTGTCTCCGTGTGTTGTTATCATTGTCATGCATCCCATATCATGTCATCATGTGCATTGCATTTGCATACGTGTTCATCTCTTGCATTCGAGCATTTTCCACGTTGTCTGTTTTGCATTCCGGCGCTTCGTTCTCCCCCGGTGGTCATTTCTACCTTTCTTTCGTGTGTGGGGATTAAACATTTCCGGATTGGACCGAGACTTGCCAAGCGGCCCTGGTTTACTACCGGTAGACCGTCTGTCAAGTTTCGTACCATTTGGACTTCGTTTGATACTCCAACGGTTAACCGAGGGACCGAAAAGGCCTCGTGTGTGTTGCAGCCCAACACCCCTCCAAGCTGGCCCAAAACCCACCAAAACCATCTCCATCATCTAGAGTGTTCGATCACGATCACGTGGCCGCAAACCGCACCTCATTTGGACTCTTCTAGCTCCTCCTATGCCTATATAAAGACCCCCTCCGAAATTCTCCTTCTCCTTCCCCCGAAACCCTAGTCTCCTTCGTCTCCACGCGCCGGTGGACACTTTTCCGTCCGGCCGGACACGTCCACTCCGCCTGTCTGTGCCACGTGGCGCCTCCCTATTCTCCCGGTCGCCGCGCCCACTTCGCCGCGCCTCCACCCGCGCGCCGGCCCGCTCGGCCCGCGTAGGGCCCCCGCGGGCCCGAAGCTCCACGCCGCCCGGGAGCCTGAGCCGCCGCCGTCCTCCTCCTCCACGACGCCCGGTCGCCGGCCGCCGCCGCCACAGCACCGCCGTGCACCACCGACGTCAGCCGGCGCAGGGGCGCCCGACCCGGCCCTCGCCGCACTCACCAACGGCCGCCTGCACCTTCCTCGCCGTCCTCCGGCTCCCCGTCGGCCGGATCCGGCGAGATCCGGCCCGAGAGCACCTCGCCGCGTCATCCCCACTCCGGCCACCTTCGTTTTTTGGTGAACCTCGGGAAGCGCGCTGCAATCCAGATCTGATAGCTACAGTATACCCTAACCGCGAGGTGGAATTTTCTTCCAAGTCCTCAAAATCTCAGATCCATATGCTCCTATTCATCGTGCTATAACTTTGCATCTGTAGCTCCGTTTCAGGCATATAGCATATCAAATTGTTCGTCTCAGAGAGCACATAATTTAATTCCATTGTATCATTTTCATTTGAGTTCATCTTGATGCCCGAAATTCAGTTAGAAGAGTGCTACTTGAGATAATTGTCAGATCTGCTGCTCCATTTAGATTTTTGTCATTTTTGCCATGATTATTGTGTGCATGATATGCCCATGAGCTCTACATATGTTTTGTTAAGGGTTTTGCCATTTTTCTAGAGGTGCAACCCATGTATTTTTGTGATGTGTGTGGTGACTAGCACAAGCTTGCAAAGTGAGGCACTTGGTAATGCTGATTTCAGGGACTTAGCATTTCCACCAAGTCCTTGAGCTGTTTATCTCATATGGCCATATGTTCATGTTGTTTCCTAGTGATCCGTGCCTCTTTTGAGGATGATCAGTAAGGATGTTTTGTTAATCTTATAGTGCTCTATCCATCCATATCTTTGTTTGCAATTATGGAGCACCCTAGCTTGAGTCAATCGAGCTCTACTTTTGCTACTTCGTGAATCTGGGCAGATTGTCTACTTGTTAGCAATTTTGCCAAGGATGTTGTAGTTGAACTGTGCATGCTATGCTATTGTTCTTGCCATGTCTAGCTTGCATTTTGTGTATTCTTGATGGGTGTATGCTTAGCTTGTCATGACTTGCTGTATAGTGAGTGCATCGAGCTCGTAAACATGCCTACTTGATATCTGTTTTCAGCATGTTCCAGTTTTCACTAAGTCTGAGAACTGATTATGTTTTTGCCATGTTCACATGCTTGCAAATGTATTTTCTAATCCCTTTTGGCTCAAGGTCATTAAGGGACTTTTGTTAAGCTCTTTGAGTAGCTCCATGCCATGCTTTACTTTGCCATGTTCAGGTCCTGTAGCATGTAGTTTTGTTGCTCCGAAGAGTGCTACCTGATTTGAAATTCCAGACAAGTGTTAATTCCACCAAGTCTGAGATCTGTTTACCATATGCATTTTTGCCATGCTTGTTTAAACCTGTTAATGGTTGAATTGGCCGTAGCTCAATGCTAGACTTTTGTTAAGAATCTTGAATGCATCCCTGTCATGTATTTTGTTGTCATGTTTGAGTGTTGTAGCATGTTCATCTTGTTGCATTTAGATGGCTACTTGCTGTAAATCGCAGAACGTGGCCATATTTGAATTGCTTGCCATTTCCAAACCGTAACTCTGATTCTGGTGTTCTTTATATCGTTTTCAAGCGATTTCATCTCATCTTTCCAGTGGCACACTTGGATTTCCAAGTTGAGGCCAGGTTCATGCATCCCTTGTCAAATCTGGCATATGCATCCCGCATCACATCCCGCATATCATACCATCCTTGCATCATATTGTTTGAGCTTTGCACGTGGTTGATTGTGTTCCGTTTGCTTGTTTGTCTTGTTTGGGTAGAGCCGGGAGACGAGTTAGCTACCGAGGAGCCTATTGAGTTTGCTTTTGAGGAACCAGTCAACTCTGACAACTTTGCAGGCAAGATGATCATACCCTCGAAATCACTACTATCTTTGCTATGCTAGATTGCTCGCTCTTTTGCTATGCCAATGCTATGATGCCTACCACTTGATTTCAACCTCCAAAATTGCCATGTCAAACCTCTAACCCACCATTTCCTAGCAAACCGTTGCTTGGCTTTGTTACCGCTTTGCTCAGCCCCTCTTATAGCGTTGCTAGTTGCAGGTGAAGATTGGAGACCGTTCCTTGTTGGAACATTATTTACTTGTTGGGATATCATTATATTATCTTGTTATCTTAATGCATCTATATACTTGGTAAAGGGTGGAAGGCTCGGCCTCTCACCTAGTGTTTTGTTCCACTCTTGCTGCCCTAGTTTCCGTCATATCGGTGTTATGTTCCCGGATTTTGCGTTCCTTACGCGGTTGGGTTATAATGGGAACCCCTTGATAGTCCGCCCTAATTAAAGCTTGTCCAGCAATGCCCAACCTTGGTTTTACCATTTGCCACCTAGCCTCTTTTCCCTTGGGTTTCCGGAGCCCGAGGGTCATCTTATTTTAGCCCCCCGGGCCAGTGCTCCTCTGAGTGTTGGTCCAACCGAGCGATGTCCGGGGCTACCAGGGGCAACTCTGGGCTGGCCTACCCGACGTCTTGCTCATCCGGTGTGCCCTGAGAACGAGATATGTGCAGCTCCTATCGGGATTTGTCAGCACATCTGGGTGGTGTTGCTGGTCTTATTTTAACCTGTCGAAGTGTCTTGAAGAACCGAGATACGGAGTCTGATCGAAACGTCTCGGGACGAGGTCTATTCCTTCGTTGACCGTGAGAGCTTGTCATGGGCTAAGTTGGGACTCCCCTGCAGGGATTTGAACTTTTGAAAGCCGTGCCCGCGGTTATGGGCAGATGGGAATTTGTTAATATCCGGTTGTAGTTAACTTGAACCTTAACTTAATTAAAATGCATCAACTGAGTGTGTTACCATGATGGCCTCTTCTCGGCGGAGTCCAGGAAATGGACACGGTGTTGGAGTAATGTTTGCGCAGGTTGCCCTCTAGTTTCTCTCTTGCGCTTTGCCTCCTCTTCTCGCTCTCTTTTGCGAACAGGATAGCCACCATATATGCTAGTCGCTCGCTACAGCTCCACATATATTTACCTTACCTTACCTATAAGCTTAAATAGTCTTGATCGCGAGGGTGCGAGATTGCTGAGTCCCTGTGGCTCACAGATTACTTCCAAACCAGATGCAGGGCCTGATGATTCCGCTCCAGGTGATGCACTTGAGCTCAAGTGGGAGTTCGACGAGGACTCTCAATGATACTATGTTTCTTTTCCTGATGATCAGTAGTGGTGCCCAGTTGGGGGTGATCGGGACCGTGTCGCATGTTGGGTTATCTTTTATTTTGGCGCCATAGTCGGGCCATGAGTGTTTGAATGATGTAATGTTATTTATGTACTTGATTGACGTGGCGAGTGTAAGCCATCTATGTTTTCTCCCCTTTTATTATCTATATATTACATGGGATGTTGTGAAGATTGCCTAACTTGCGACATATGCCTTCAATGCGATTATGTCTCTAAGTCGTGCCTCAACACGTCGGAGCTATAGTCCCATCGAGGGTGTTACAAGGGGTTCCCATTATCACCCAACCGCGTACGTAATGGAAAATCCGGGAACATAACACCGATATGACAGAAACTAGGGCGGCAAGAGTGGAACAAAACACTAGGCAAAAGGCCGAGCCTTCCACCCTTTACCAAGTATATAGATGCATTAATTAAATAAGAGATATTGTGATATCCCAGCAAGTAAACATGTTCCAACAAGGAACAACATCTCCATGTTCCAACAAGGAACAAACTTCAATCTTCACCTGCAACTAACAACGTTATAAGAGGGGCTGAGCAAAGCGGTAACATAGCCAATCAATGGTTTGCTAGGACAAGGTGGGTTAGAGGCTGGTTTCAACAATATGGGAGGCATGATAAGCAAGTGGTAGGCATCGTAGCATAGGCATAGAAAAAGAGCGAGCATCTAGCAAGCAAAGATAGAAGTGATTTCGAGGGTATGATCATCTTGCCTGAGATCCCGCAAGGAAGAAGAACGAGTCCATGAAGAAGACAAACGAACGTAGTCGAACGGATCCTCACAAACGCGACGTTAACGGAACTAACCCGAAGAAGCAACAACGGAAAGAAGCAAACAACATGGTAAACAACCAACACATAAGCATGGCATGATGCACAACCAAGTATGATGAATGTCCGGTTTAAATATGCATGACATGGCAAAGTGCAACAACCAAAACTACAAATTAAGTGGAGCTCAATATGCAACGGGTTGCATATTGACGGAACACCACATCCATTATTTAGTTCTCTCTCGGTTATGTATCCACCAATATTAAATGTTGGTTCACATGGCAAGAGGTGAGGCATAACAAAACTACACCATCTAAACAATTTAAATGGGGCCGGATACAACAAATAACGAATCCGGTGAATCCCCATATGCATTTAGCAAATTAAAGCAAACAACAATTTAAACATTTTAATTGTTGTTATTATGATGCGGATGACATGGGCAAGTTTTTATGCAAGTTTTAAAGAAAATGTTGATAAGAGCATTATATGGAGCATATGTCATCGTGGCGGAAAGAAAGGATGCCACAGCGACGATAACATAAACGGTACCACGGCAACCTTCCAGTTCCGGAAACTCGATTGAGATGCCGGTGGAAAAGAACAAGTGTGACGAGAGCGTGTCATGCGAAGAACGGTGGGGTGCTCCCGGATACCGGGTTCCCACATGTCGACGGCAAGGCAACGAGGAACTCGCAAAGCACAACTTGGACACGATGCAACCATGAGCATCTCAAACATCACACCACATTCGTTCATGGCCGGTCGTCTTGGGGTTATACCTTCGAAGCGTGCATTATCAGAATAGATCGAATTCGGCGGTAGGGGTACACGTGTCGAAGGGGAAGTAGCGGTTCACGCGATGGTAGTTGAACTTGACATTTGCGTTACACGGGTCTTCAGCGACGGTCGTTGTACCTGGTTTGGAGTGGTACTTGCATCTTCGGACTTGTCGGTCTCGATTCTTGCGACGGTAGCGGTATACGTCTTGTTTTCGGAGAGGTACTTGGGGTCATTTGAACTTGTCGGTCTCATCATCACGAAGGGGTGCTTGACGTTCTTAGCGATTCCGAAGATGGCGGTAGATGTACTTGGTGCCAATATGGTCTTCGGGTACTTGACGACTCCGGACGGGGCAACAAAACATAGTCGACCTTGCCGTTTCGGTGTAGTAGTGGAACGAATGTCCGTGTAGCCTTGCCGGTGTAGGTACTTGACGGTATCCTAGGCCTCGGGCGTCGTGCACCGTTCATAGACGTTCGGGTCTCCTGTAGAGGTACTAGACAAATCCCGGGTATGTAGTCGTACACACACGTAGATGAACTTGACGAATCCGAACTCTTCGAGGGTCGTCGTGGTGCTCATTTCAGGTAGTAGTCGTTCACGTGTCTTTGGTGGGAGTCTTTGGTAGAGGTACTTGACGCCCACGGGTGCATTGGGGTCTTGCACGGCTCTGCCTCAGGAGGTCACCGGAGATGAATGGAGCCAACTTGAGCTGGTGGTTGTTGGTGCGTGGCCGAGCCGCGGCTAGAAGCAATGGCCGGCGTCGGTCTTGGCCTGAAACAAGGAAGCGTCGGCGCACCCAGCGAAGGTCGGCGAGGAGCAGGAGATGGCCGGGGTTCCTTGACGCAACAGAGGCAGAGCAGAGGAGGGCAGCGGCGGTGTGCGCGAAGCTGTAGGCCACCATGGTGGTCTCCATCGCTGGCGGCCATGCGGGTCGCGCGAGACAAGGCAGGCAAGCCAAGGGCGGTCACGTCGGGGCTTGTGTCGTCGGGGCCTGCAGAAGGGGGCGAGGCAAGGTGGCTTCGGCAAGGGCACCGGTGGCCGAGGACGGGCGCAGCAGTGACGAGGAGGTCGGGGCGGATGGAGTCTCTGCTCCGGCGATGCAGCGGCGCAGGGAACAGAGGGAGGTGCTGCTCTGGGCGCTCGTCATCGTCTCAGGTGAAAACCGAGGCGATGCAGGAGGGAAATAGGCGCGGCACTAGGGAGGGGCTCGCCGGGAAACATGCTGGCCGGCGCGGGCAAGGAGGCATGGGCAAGGCTCGCTGGCGTGGGAGGAGAAGCAGGGCGTTGCGTGCTGGGAGCATAGCGGCAGCGGCCATGGCACCCGGCGAAGGAGGCCGAGGCGCGCAGAAGGATTCGGAGGGCGAGAGGAGCTTAGGTAGTGGGACGGCGGCCTGGTGGCGCTGCACTCTCTCTCCCTGTGAGTGGCGGCGCCAGGAGGAGAATCGAAGGGAGAGAGCTGGGGATTGGATCGGGAGAGAGCGAGAAATTGAGAGATGAGGAACCAGGCACCCTGGCGCTGCCGATCTCTCTCTCTCTCTCTCTCTCTCTCTCTGACGGCGCTGGGAAGGAATGGAGGGAGAGGGAGATCAGGCTAGGGTTATGGAAACTGGTGGGGGTGGCTGGGCCTAGGGAGGCCCAAGTGGGCTGCGGCTGGCCTGTGGTGCAGCTGGGCCTAAATGGCCTGTTGGGCACCCTCTCTCCCACTCAAAAGAGAAAAAAACAGAGATAAGGAAGAAAAGAAAGAGAGGATAGGGGACGAAGTTGGATGCGCAGATAGTTTTCCCGGACTCACAAAAATATGTTAGGACCGAGAAAATTAGGAAAGACCAAGATTGAAAGAATAAATTCAAATGCATCTGAATTTAATTCAACTTGTTTGAAAGGAGTAGGGATCGGAAGTTTCCAAAAATGTTGAACATCTGGGAAGAGCCTCGATAAAACGATAAAAGAAAATGAGGACAAGTCGGAGACCAAGAATATAGATAACCAAGGCATTGGGATTTATTTGCAAGTGTGTCAACGGTTAATTCCAAAAGAATGGAATATTTAATAATAGCTCCATAATTATTAGGAGGATATGTTATATAGAGAAATCCCCAGGTGAACTCCCTCGGTTTAAATGGACTGAAAATCCATACGATTTATTTATTTGATTTGAGATGCAAAGATGAAAGACATGATGACATGATGCAAATGCACATGATGCAAAGATGAAAACGATGAACCAAACAAATCACACGACGAAACCTGAAAACCTGGAAGGCATCTGAAGCTCCGGTCTTGGGGCGTTACAACACTCCACCACTACGAGAGGATCACGTCCCGAGATCTAGAATGACACTGGAGGGAAAACGGAAGAGAAATAGAACAGGTACAACTAAGTTGCTTCTTTAACAAATGAGTGAAACCAAAGAACCTTGAAAAGGTTAAGCCATTTCGAGAAAAGAATACAACTGAGATGAACGAAGTTGATAACTCTCCGTTAGAAAAAAGGAACAAGGAACATCATGAGAACCCTGTAGGTTGGAAGAAATTAGAAAAAAGGGGGTTGCAAAGGACAAGAAGTGCATGCAAGCACCTCGGATGACATGAGATGTACAAGGAATGATAAATATCAATTACGGCAACACTCCGGTTGAAAATGGAAGGTACAGAATATGAGCTTTGCAATATGAAAGCACTTGGATGAGACTCCGGTTAGAATAGTAATGATAGACACAACACTCCAGTTAAAAATGGACAAGCATGAAAAGAACATGATATTTGAGAAAACGAGATGATGGGTGAATATAGCAGCAATAGAAAGCCTCCAAAAGAAATGAAAGAATGCAAAGAAAAGGACGGAGAAGAAAACAACATGTTCTACCTCAAATGAATTTGAGAGAGCATCCTTAAAAAGAAGGATTTAATGGAGTTGTTGGGAAATCAACAACGAAAAGAACAGGCTTGTTGAAGGCTTATGGAAAACATCTTAAGAACTTGAGGTGAAATTCTGCCACTGACGGAAACAATAGATTGGATTGATATCAACAAGAAGACGAGAAACTTATTTCACCGGGAGGATAAATGAAGAACTAGGGTCGTTAATAAGCACCATAATTAGCAACAATCCTTAAGGAAAGCTTTAGGTGAAAAATAACCCAAGATAATTCCAAAGAAGAGATTGATGGGTTTAAATATCTCATTCCTGACAACTTTTGAATCATGAAACATGAAGGGAAATTGTCAACAATGACATAACACCACCTCAACAGATAAGGTAAAAAGAATTGCACTCTGGATTGCAATATGAAGAATATTTGATCTCCTCTGAAAAGAATCTCGATGAAAACTTGGAGAAGGAATTAAATTCTTGATGAACCATCATGTAGAGCCTCCATGAAGAACTCCGGTAAACAAAAGGATAACAAAAAGAAAGAGAAGTTGAAAAACACAAGGTGGATACTTGCAATTATTAGATGGATCTCCGTGATAATTAGAGCTTTGAACTTCGAGAAAGAAAAGATGAACAAAAGAAAATCAAGAATTTGATGAGCCTCCTGAATAAAGAATTAATCACTTGGAAGAAAGAAGAATAAGAATTACATTATGTGTATCCTTCACCAATTTAGATTGATGATAAGCAACGGATTTGGCACACTACTTATTCTCATAGAAAGGATTAAGAAGAGATATGGCGCAAACTTGGGAAGGTCTTCAACGGATCACCGGTCAGGTTGAAACAACGAATAAATTGATATGATGACGAAGGAAAAGAAATCTTGAATGAACCGCCGTAAGAATTAAAAATGAACAAAGAAAAGATAAGGAAAACACTGGGAAGAATTTAGCAAATGAACGAAGATGCTTGAGAGAATTTAGATACATGAGAACGGAGAGATCAAGAATTGATTAGAGGATATTTGAGTGATGCACCAGTAAGATTTAGAGAAAGAGAGCTGAAGCTAGAATGAATGATATTTGAAAAAAAATGACCTTCGGAGGAAAGAAATGGAAACAACTCATGAAATGCTCCGGATGGGTGAAAAGAATTTTCATCATCAAAAACAATTATGAGAGGATGGCAACAAGCTAGAATGATGAATCTTTGAGAGAACAGATAAGATTTGGAGGAAAACTCTTCTTTGGTCTTTCAAAATCCAAGAATGACGACGAGAACACCACCATGAATTGTTGATACACTCCGGAATGATTAAAAGAGGAGAGGTTGAGCCAAAGATGAAAAGAATTTGAAAGCGATATTGGAGAAGGCAATTGACTGATGATAATTCATTCTTACGTCAAACTTTGAAAGATTTGGGAATAGCTCCGAGAAAATTAGAAGAGTCAGGTAAGATCCTGGGAAAGACCTGTGGGTTAGGGCCCACTGAAAAATACACCGTTGAAAGATTACTTGAAAAGGAGATTGCCCGGTTGAACTAAATGGCTTGAATGAGAGAACATCCTCGAGAGATCTTGAATGAATGCATAGTGGAAACATGAATCTTCGAGATATCTTGAGCACTCCAGAACAATTGAATAGCAAGAAATGACTGAATATGAGGTGCACCGGCATGAGAAGGTATTTGCAACGAGCAAAGGATATAATTGGCAAAGCTTGAATTGAATTCATCGGATAAAAGAGAACGAAGAATGATGAACTAGAAGCTCCGTTAGCATCTTCCTGTGAGAATCACCGAATAAGAACATTGACGAAAAAGAATGGAGAGACTTCATATGAATAAAAGGATACTTGATTAAGAATTCCGAGTCCTCGAAGAAAAACAAGGGAGGGAGGGCGGGAAAAACAAAGGCAACTTGGGATGGATGAAACGAACACCATTCAGAAAGCTGAGATTGAATCTTGCGGATATTGAAAATGAACGGATCCGCTTGAAGAGAAACACACCGGTTGAAAAGGATTGTCATGACAATGTCGATTATCATGAAGGATTAGTACTCCCATAGGAATACGAGAACACCACTTATAAAAGGTATGGAATCAACATTTGACTCCGAAGCAACTCGAATACCACAACTCAATACAAAACAAAGGATTGGCTTGCAGAATAAGCCGGAACAAACATCTGATAGAGATTTCGTCCGAAGTTTTCATGGTGAGACCTACACGGGCTCGATCGTACAGCACCATCATGTACAAGGTAGTGCACATGACATACGAAGCGTCCCCGAGTCGGCATAGCCAAGGACTCTTTAAGACACAATGAGACCACTGTAAAACCAACCGTGGATAGGCGGACCACTAGACGTCGAACCCCAATTTCATATCATACATCTGTCGGAAAGATATCCTAAGAGCTACTTGATTTCCCACTTATAAACTCCGAAATTTTCCGGTTATGCAATCAGGTGTTGGGGATACAGGGGAAGCATAATATCTCACCCAAAACTAACAAATCCTACATCCAGCTGTGTCCATCCTTCAACACATAACCAAGAAACCTTCGGAAATTGTCTACCTCAACCTTCGAAAAGCATCCGTTATACAAGTTATGGCAATACTCCCGAACTCCCGCCCCAGTACTGGGTGGCGTCGAGGTTATCTCACCAACAACTGCATAAAAGAGATTTTCGATGTCGGCGAAACTAATCTCAGGTATTCCAGAACTGCAACGATAAAATTGTGACGACAACACCTCGAAGCTCAACTCCCCGGGACACTGCCACAACCCCTAAATGACAGGAGGCACCAAGAACAATGTTCTCATCACAAATCGATCAGAACGATTCCAAGATACCCGCGTGATCCTAAAAAAATAGTGAAATTTGAGAAGAGAAGAGTCAAAACTCTACGTCAGGATGCCTTACCAGAGCGATGAAGGGACTGGGGAGTAAAAGAATTCCTAAACTCTCCGATATATAATTCCTAAATGACTCAAAACATTTTTTTCTAGACTCAACAACGGCAGCTAATTCGATCAAACAGTGGGGCCTCCTAAGGTCGGGGATGGCTCTGATACCAACTTGTAACGCCCTCGATGCGGCTATATCTCCCACGTGTCGAAGCACGACTTAGAGGCATAACCGCATTGAAAGCAATGTCGCAAGTGAGGTAATCTTCACACAACCCATGTAATACATAAGGGAAAGAGATACATAGTTGGCTTACAATCGCCACTTCACACAATTACATGAATAAAGCATTACATCAACCAGATACAATCAAGGTCCGACTACGGAACCAAAATAAAAGAAGACTACCCAAAAGCTACACAGATCCCCGATCGACCCAACTGGGCTCCACTACTGATCAACTAGAACGAAACAACACAAAGGACAAGATCTTCATCGAGCTCCTCCTTGAGCTTGGTTGCGTCACCTACACAGACTCATCGGCACCTGCAAGCTGGTTTTGGAAGTATCTGTGAGTCACGGGGACTCAGCAATCTCACACCCTCATGATCAAGACTATTTAAGCTTATAGGTAGGGTAAAAAGTATGAGGTGGAGCTATAGCAAGTGACTAGCATATATGGTGGCTAACATACGCAAATGAGAGCGAGAAGAGAAGGCAATGCACGGTCGAGAAACTATCATCAAGAAGTGGTCCTAGAACAACCTACTTCAAGCATAACTCCAACACCGTGTTCACGTCCCGGATTCCGCCGGAAAGAGACCATCACGGTTACACACGCGATTGATGCATTTTAATTAAGGTCAACTTCAGGTTTTCTACAACTGGACGTTAACAAATTCCCATCTGCCCATAACCACGGGCACGACTTTCAAAAGTTCAATCCCTGCAGGGGTGTCCCAACTTAGCCCATCACAAGCTCTCACGGTCAACGAAGGATAAACCTTCTCCCGAGACATTCCGATCAGACTCAGTATCCCGGTTCTACAAGACAATTTCGACAAGCTAAAACAAATCCAGCAACACCGCCTGGATGTGCCGACAAATCCCGATAGGAGCTGCACATATCTCGTTCTTAGGGCACACCGGATTGTCCAAGGTACGGGTAGGCCAGCCCAGAGTTGCTCCTGGTGGCCACCGGCAGCTGACAGGTTGGACCAACACTCAGAGGAGCACTGGCCCGGGGGTTTAAATAAAGATGACCCTTGAGCCGGCCGACTCAAGGGAAAGAAAAGGCTAGGTGGCAAATGGTAAAACCAATGTTGGGCATTCCTGGAAGAGTTTTATTCAAGGCGAGCTGTCAAGGGGTTCCCATTATCACCCAACCGCGTAAGGAACGCAAAATCTAGGAACATAACACCGATATGACGGAAACTAGGGCGGCAAGAGTGGAACAAAACACTAGGCAAAAGGACGAGCCTTCCACCCTTTACCAAGTATATAGATGCATTAATTAAATAAGAGATATTGTGATATCCCAGCAAGTAAACATGTTCCAACAAGGAACAACATCTCCATGTTCCAACAAGGAACAAACTTCAATCTTCACCTGCAACTAACAATGCTATAAGAGGGGCTGAGCAAAGCGGTAACATAGCCAATCAACGGTTTGCTAGGACAAGGTGAGTTAGAGGCTGGGTTCAACAATATGGGAGGCATGATAAGCAAGTGGTAGGCATCATAGCATAGGCATAGCAAAAGAGCGAGCATCTAGCAAGCAAAGATAGAAGTGATTTCGAGGGTATGATCATCTTGCCTGAGATCCCGCAAGGAAGAAGAACGAGTCCATGAAGAAGACAAACGAACGTAGTCGAACGGATCCTCACAAACACGACGTTAACGGAACTAACCCGAAGAAGTAACACCAGAAAGAAGCAAACAACATGGTAAACAACCAACACATAAGCATGGCATGATGCACAACCAAGTATGATGCATGTCCGGTTTAAATATGCATGACATGGCAAAGTGCAACAACCAAAACTACAAATTAAGTGGCGCTCAATATGCAACGGGTTGCATATTGACGGAACACCACATCCATTATTTAGTTCTCTCTCGGTTATGTATCCACCAATATTAAATGTTGGTTAACATGGCAAGAGGTGAGGCATAACAAAACTACACCATCTAAACAATTTAAATGGGGCCGGATATAAAAAATAACGAATCCGGTGAATCCCCATATGCATTTAGCAAATTAAAGCAAACAACAATTTAAACATTTTAATTGTTGTTATTATGATGCGGATGACATGGGCAAGTTTTTATGCAAGTTTTAAAGAAAATGTTGATAAGAGCATTATATGGAGCATATGTCATCCTGGCGGAAAGAAAGGATGCCACGGCGACGATAACGGAAACGGTACCACGGAAATGTTCTGGTTCCGGAAACTCGATTGAGATGCTGGTGGAAAAGAACAAGTGTGACGGGAGCGTGTCATGCGAAGAACGGTGTGGTGCTCCCGGATATCGGGTTCCCACATGTCGATGGCAAGGCAACGAGGAACTTGCAAAGCACAACTCGGACACGATGCAACCACGAGCATCTCAAACATCACACCACATTCGTTCATGGCCGGTCGTCTCGGGGTTATACCTTCGAAGCGTGCATTATCGGAACGGATCGAATTCGGCGGTAGGGGTACACGTGTCAAAGGGGAAGTAGCGGTTCACGCGACGATAGTTGAACTTGACGTTTGTGCAACGGTCGTCGTACCTGGTTCGGAGTGGTACTTGCATCTTCGGACTTGTTGGTCTCGATTCTTGCGACGGTAGCGGTATACGTCTTGTTTTCGGAGAGGTACTTGGGGTTATTTGAACTTGTCGGTCTCGTCATCTCAAAGGGGTGCTTAACGTTCTTAGCGATTCCGAAGATAGTGGTAGATGTACTTGGTGCCAATATGGTCTTCGGGTACTTGACGACTCCGGACGGGGCAACAAAACATAGTCGACCTTGCCGTTTCGGTGTAGTAGTGGAACGAACATCCGTGTAGCCTTGCCGGTGTAGGTACTTGACGCATTCCTAGGCCTTCGGGCGTCATACACCGTTCGTAGACGTTCGGGTCTCCTGTAGAGGTACTAGACGAATCTTGGGTATGTAGTCATACACACACGTAGATGAACTTGACGAATCCGAACTCTTCGAGGGTCGTCGTGGTGCTCGTTTCAGGTAGTAGTGGGAGTCTTTGGTAGAGGTACTTGACGCCCACGGGTGCATTGGGGTCTTGCACGGCTCTGCCTCAGGAGGTCACCAGAGATGAATGGAGCCAACTTGAGCTGCTGGTTGTTGGTGCGTGGCCGAGCCGCGGCTAGAAGCAGTGGCCGGCGTCGGTCTTGGCCTGAAACAAGGAAGCGTCGGCGCACCCAGCAAAGGTTAGTGAGGAGCAGGAGATGGCCGGGGTTCCTTGATGCAATGGAGGCGGAGCAGAGGAGGGCAGCGGCGGTGTGCGCGAAGCTGTAGGCCAGCATGGTGGTCTCCATGGCCGGCGGCCATGCGGGTCGCTCAAGACAAGGCAGGCAAGCCAAGGGCGGTCACGTCGGGGCTTGTGTCGTCGGGGCCTGCAGAAGGGGGCGAGGCAAGGTGGCTCCGGCAAGGGCACCGGTGGCCGGGGACGGGCGCAGTAGTGACGAGGAGGTCGGGGTGGATGGAGTCTCTGCTCCGGCGATGCAGTGGCGCAAGGAACAGGGGGAGGTGCTGCTCTGGGCGCTCGTCGTTGTCTCAGGTGAGAACCGAGGCGATGCAGGAGGGGAAACAGGCACGGAACAAGGGAGGGGCTCGCCGGGCAGCACACTGGCCGGCGCGGGCAAGGAGGCACAGGCAAGGCTCGCTGGCGTGGGAGGAGATGCAAGGCGCGGCGCGCTGGGAGCATAGCGGCAGCGGCCATGGCACCCGGCGAAGGAGGCCGAGGCGCGCAAAAGGATTCGGAGGGCAAGAGGAGCTTAGGTCGCGGGACGGCGGCCTGGTGGCGCTACACTCTCTCTCCCTGTGAGTGGCGGCGCCAGGAGGAGAATCGAAGGGAGAGAGCTGGGGATTGGATCGGGAGAGAGCGAGAAATCGAGAGATGAGGAACCAGGCACCCTGGCGCTGTCGATCTCTCTTTCTCTGTCTGACGGCGCTGGGAAGGAATCGAGGGAGAGGGAGATCAGGCTAGGGTTATGGAAACTGGTGGGGGCGGCTGGGCCTAGGGAGGCCCAAGTGGGCTGCGGCTGGCCTGAGGTGCAGTTGGGCCTAAATGGTCTGTTGGGCACCCTCTCTCCCACTCAAAAGAGAAAAAAACAGAGAGAAGGAAGAAAAGAAAGAGAGGATAGGGGACGAAGTTGGACGCGCGGATAGTTTTCCCGGACTCACAAAAATATGTTAGGACCGAGAAAATTAGGAAAGACCAAGATTGAAAGAATAAATTCAAATGTATTTGAATTTAATTCAACTCGTTTGAAAGGAGTAGGGATCTGAAGTTTCCAAAAATGTTGAACATCTAGGAAGAGCCTCGATAAAACGATAAAAGAAAATGAGGACAAGTCGGAGACCAAGAATTGAGATAACCAAGGCATTGGGATTTATTTGCAAGTGTGTCAACGGTTAATTCCAAAAGAATGGAATATTTAATAATAGCTCCATAATTATTAGGAGGATATGTTATATAGAGAAATCCCCAGGTGAACTCCCTCGGTTTAAATGGACTGAAAATCCATACGATTTATTTATTTGATTTGAGATGCAAAGATTAAAGACATGATGACATGATGCAAATGCAGATGATGCAAAGATGAAAACGATGAACCAAACAAATCACACGACGAAACACGAAAACATGGAAGGCATCTGAAGCTCCGGTCTTGGGGCGTTACATAACAATACCATCCAATATATGAGTATTTACCTCCGGACCATTCCGGAGCTCCTCATCATGTCCTGGTCTCATCCGGGACTCCGAACAACATTCGGTTACCAACATACATAACTCATAAATACTATATCGTCAATGAACATTAACCGTGCGGACCCTACGGGTTCGAGAACTATGTAGACATGACCGAGACACTTCTCTGGTCAATTACCAATAGCGGAACCTGGATGCCCATATTGGCTCCTACATATTCTATGAAGATCTTTATCGATCGAACCGCATAACAACATGCGTTGTTCCCTTTGTCATCGGTATGTTACTTGCCCGAGATTCGATTGTCGGTATCTTAATACCTAGTTTAATCTTGTTACCGGCAAGCCTCTTTACTCGTTCTGTAATACATCATCCCGCAACTAACTCATTAGTTACAATGCTTGCAAGGCTTATAGTGATGTGCACTACCGAGTGGGACCAGAGATACCTCTCCGACAATCGGAGTGAAAAATCCTAATCTCGAAATACGCCAACCCAACAAGTACCTTCGGAGACACCTGTAGAGCACCTTTATAATCACCCAGTTACGTTGTGACGTTTGGTAGCACACAAAGTGTTCCTCCGATAAATGGGAGTTGCATAATCGCATAGTCATAGGAACATGTATAAGTCATGAAGAAATCAATAGCAACATACTAAACGATCAAATGCTAAGCTAACTGAATGGGTCAAGTCAATCACATCATTCTCCTAATGATGTGATCCCGTTAATCAAATGACAACTCATGTCTATGGTTAGGAAGCATAACCATCTTTGACCAATGAGCTAGTCAAGTAGAGGCATACTAGTGACACTATGTTTGTCTATGTATTCACACATGTATCATGTTTCCGGTTAATACAATTCTAGCATGAATAATAAACATTTATCATGATATAAGGAAATAAATAATAACTTTATTATTGCCTCTAGGGCACATTTTCTTCATTTGCATCATCTAGGGTGTCGGTCCTCTTCGATTAGTACTAGGATTTTAGAAACGTGGGAATAGGATAAATGTGACATGTCCTCTTGACTCCTACATGACTAGGAAACCATGGGAATTCGGAAGGGTGCTTGATACCACCGAAAATACAAAGGAAGTTTATCAAGAGGTTTAGTTGGATGGAAATGTTTCTCCAAAATAGAGTGAAAATATTTCCTTCAGAATTTTTTGTAATGATTCCATTTAGCAAAAATCCATAAGGATCCAAATCCTTCCAAGAACCCTATGAAATTAATTTGAAGCAAAGTGTCCATGGGGAAGATAGGATATCAGAGATCAGAGTATCCCTTTTAGATGTTCGGCCGGTGGTCAAAACACTTCAGATCATTTAACAGAGGAGGCTTTGTTTATCTGGGATCAGGCCATCGTAGAGGATTAACACCCTACGTCTTGCGGGTTGTTTTTCTTTTTCAAAAAGGAGGAGAACCCCTGACCTGTGTATCTCTTGATGCACACAACTATATTATTAAAGATCCAGGTTTCAAACAAGGTCTTAAAAGGCCTTACAAAACTGACACAAAAACATGAAAAACCACAGCCGGCTAAAATAGGCTAAAATGACTAAACATCTATTCTATTATTGGACCACCATCCAAACCGGTTGTATGTATCATGTGCAAACATCTCTCATCGGTTGCACCCAGTCCATGAGCTCCTTGTGGTCTGAGTAATGACCACATATATGGATCCAAGCTGACGCCCTGAAGATAACTTGTAGAAAATTTATGACAATTTGTCTGTCAAAGGTAACATCATTTCGAGAATTCCAAATGGCCCAAAGTAATGCACATACTCCTACATGAATATGTGCCTCAGTTTTAGGCTCAACCCCAGTTAAACGAATTCCCAAATAGATGTGTAACCGAGATGGGCGAAGCGTTAAATGCTAAATAAATGGTCCGCTACAGTAACTTAGCAAGAGGGTAGAGTAGAAACAGATGTTCTATTCTTTCTTCCTGATCGCATAAACAACATTGTTTACTACCATCCCAGTTATGCTTTGCCAAGTTATCCTTTGTCAAAATGACTCCCTTGTGCACAAACCACATAAACACTTTGATTTTCAACAACACTTTAATTTTTCAAATGTGGATCGACCTTGGTATTGTCCCAGTGTTAATCAAATTTGTGTACATAGACTTAACTGAGAAGACCCCTGACATGGACAATTTCCAATACTGGGAGTCTACAACATCATAGAGGTTGACCTCCATCAACCTACGCACGAGATGCAGCCATCTAATCCATCATTCTCCTATTAGCGATCGTCTGAACTGAATGTTAAGGGGCACAGACCCCAACACCGTGGAAATGAAAACCTCTTTCCGTTGTACGGTGTTATAGAGGGAAGGGTATTGTATGGCTAGTGGGGTATCACCTAACCAGGTATCTTCTGAAAACCTGGTACCCTGTTTGTTCCCTATAATGAATTTGCTCTTGTTGAAGAAGGCATTCTTAATCCTCATAAGCCCCTTCCAAGACAGAGAGTCAGACGGTTGTGCTGAAACTTGCGCCAACATTTTAGTATCTAAATGAAGGAAATATGCCCTAGAGGCAATAATAAAGTTGTCATTTATATTTCCTTATATCATGATAATTGTTTATTATTCATGCTAGAATTGTATTAACCAGAAACTTAGTACATGTGTTAATACTGATAACCCACAACACTACAAAGAAATACACTTCCGTGATGATACGTGTTTGTCACAGTAGGTCGCTTTTTTGTCATGCATGTACATCCATGACAAATTTATGACAGAATCAAGATAGTCATACCTATGTTCTCGTAGAAGTGTTCCATGACATTACCAAAATTATCATCACGGAAGTGTCCAATTCCATGACGATAAATCGCGCGTCACAGATGTGCTTTCGTCAAGGGTGATCGACACGTGGCATCCACCGTAACGGAACGTCATTAAGCTATCGGGTCGGGTTTTGGATCCGATAACCCGTTAATAGCCCCGACCAATGGGGATTTTCCACATGTAAAATCATCATTGGCTAGAGGAAACACGTGTTGGCTCATCGTCGGGACAGATGTCATCCACTCACTGGACAGAAGGCGCCTATGATACGTCGACACGTGGCACGGCCCAACAAGTTTAAATGGGCCGGCCCAACTAAAGGCCCACAAGATTTTGCGGACCATAATGGGTCGGCCCAGCTAAAGGCCCACGAGATTTTGTGGACCATAATGGGCTGGCCCAGATTTTGCAGGCCATAATGGGCCGGCCTAGGTAAAGGCCCACAAGATTTTTGTGTGCCGTAATGGGCCGGCTCAGGTAAAGGCCCATAAGATTCTTGCGGATCATAATGGGCTGGCCCAGCTAAAGGCCCACGAGATTTCACCAACATTAATGGGCCGGCCCAGCTATAGGCCCACAAGATTTTGAGGACCCTAGTAGGTCGGCCCATTAACTGCCTGCCATGTTTTGGGCCAAATGCCGGCCATATTTGATCTGGTCCTTATTGGCCTGCCACGCTCTGGGCCCAATAGTGGCCCATATGAGATTCAGCCCGCTAAAGGCCTACCACGTTCTGGGCCAAATTACGGCCCAGATCAGGTCTGGCCCTTTAAGAGGCTTTGGGCTCAATTATGGCCCATATCAGATTCGGCCCGTCAACTAGACACTATGCTTTTGGGCCCACTTGCTAAAGACCCACTTAGTAATTCTGCCTGATATTAGTTTTGCCCTGTTAAGGGCCCGTTTAACATTTTGGGCCTATATTAATTTCATCCTGTTAAAAGTCAGTCATATAGTTGGGCCTAACTACGGCCCGGTTTGCATCCGGCCTGCTCGCAGCCGATATCTGATTGGGCCAAACAAGAACCGAGACAACTTTTTGGCCAGTTAAAAGCCCACGGTTTGATTCGCACAATCATGGGCCGGGGTTCATTTCAGGCTATATATACAGTAAAATAACTGCAGCATCGTGAATAAGAAAAAACCTAGACTATACAATAAAGAAATTATGGCATATTACATCCACTGGGCATCAAAGTTCGCCACTATGATAATAAAGCACAAGCAGACAGAAGATTACATACACTGGGCATCAAAGATCGCCACCAGTGCAAATAAACACGCCGACAAAATAATATACAAAACCGACAACACTTCAATAGAGTTCAGGAAAGGTTAGCCCTGTTGGGGAGCTGTAGCGCAAGCAGTTGAGCAAGATGATGAGACTGTGCTTGTTCAACACTTATATCTTCCTCACTCTGAAACATAAACAAGCATACAGATGACAGGTTTTGCACATAAAAGTATCGGTGCTGACAATTCATCACATTTCTTACTGACGAATAAAGTGACACACTTTAAATTTGCATTAACACGATATGGTATTGTTCAGGTCAAGACATGGCAGGAAATGACATTGTGAAGGAGTTGGCAGCTTCACGACACCACTGGATTACAGATCAAGAACTCATAAGTATCAATGGTTAGTGTACTGTCAATTTATACCATTTCAGATTGGCAAATAAAGAGACGGTTTAAATAATAGTAGAATGATATGACATTGTTCATAGTTAAGACATTGCAGAATATGACATTGTGCTGTAGTGGGTAGGTTCACCACACCACTGGATTACGGATGAAGAACATAAGCATACGTGCAGTGCAAAAGAAGATCACTTGCTCTGTATAGTTTAATTTACATGGTATGAAGAAGGAACTTGGTTGTACAACTGAAAACTTAAATTGAGAAAGGACAAACTTTTGTTTATGAACTACATATAATAAACTTTAAACAAGCAATTTGATGCAAACACCAAAAATAAACAGCTGTTGCAGTCATGCCTAACCAAATATATACAACAAAGTTTGAAGGCTTGAGATGGACAAACTTACATTATTGGTGAAGACAGGCTCTATAAAGGCCTTGTCCATGCTGATGGGGGGGGCAATTCAAGAAGTTTACCACAGAATCTTCTTCAAAAGCATTGCCTTTATTCTACATTTTGTTAAGAGTAAATATAGATGTGATAATATACGAAAAAATGGAGAATATTTAAGATAAGATGAAGAGTGATGCTACATAACCAAGTAGCTATAAATGTAAGTGCAGCGATACAGGCAAAAGGTACAGCCAAGAGCAATGCACAGCTAAACTTCTTCAGTACCAACCTTATGGTAAGAGTAAATATAGATCTGATGTGTAGAAAATGGAGGGCAAAGGAAAATAAGCTGCAGAGTGATGGTACATGAACAACTACCTGTCATTATAAGTACACTGATAAAGGACAGCATGTACTTACAAGAACAATGCAGAGCTAAAAAACATTGGCATTGGATATATTCTACACTAATGTAACCATTCATACAGATCAGATAATTTGGAGCGAACAATTGATAAGCAAGCTATCATGCATACTGCTGTCACATAATGAACCAGGTATGTATGCAAGTACAGTGATACAGGACAACAGGTACTAACAAGAGCAAAGCAGCGGGCAGCATATTTGCGATATCCTGTCGTTCTTGTCAAACCGGAATTCTTCTTCGAGCAGATTTCCTGCAAAAAAGATCCGTAAGGCACATGCGGAAAAGTAGAAGTTCAAATTGTCATGTGATTTCATAGACAGTACCTCATCCTGGGAACGAGACCAGTGCATAACAAGGTTTTTCCATTCAATGTCTTCTAAATTTAGCACAGGAGACTTCACCGGAAATTCGTTTATAGACTTGCCATCAAAGTGTGATTTCCTCAGGTAACACCGATACTGCTGCAATGCTTCCTTGAAAAGCACAAGCAAGCTTTGCTCGTCATGACTATCCAGATTGACCCTCGCCTAGTTACAACAATGTAATGTAAATCATTGATGTGTTCAATCAGCAGAAAACAGGAAAATAATAACCATGAATAATAGCACTTACACGTAAGTTGGACAGGAAGATGTGAAAATGGTGTTTGTCTTCACAATAATCTTCCCATGATGGGAATATATGCACGTAGTCCCTAACAACATTGAAAGCATTGTCTTTTAAACTGGGAATAAATGGAATGGGGTTCCAATCTGCAGGAATTGGCCGTCTCTGCAGTTGGGATAGGTCTTCGGCCGGTGGACTTGCTGTACTTTTTGCTGGAGTGGGATTTTTCTGTGGTACAGCTGGTGCTATGGCAAATGAAATCGGTATACCTTTTGCTGGAGTGCAGGTCCTGTGTGGTGGGGCTAGTGGTGTGGCCAGTGAAGTATGGGTACAGTCTGCTGGAGTCGGTCCTACGTTTTGTGTCACTGGTTGTACAACCAATATAAGTGGGGTGCTGTCTGATTTCTCCGGCACCACCACGTTTTTCAAGGACTTTGCTGGTGCTCCTTCAGGTTCGGCAATCACCCTCTTCCTTTTTGATGTCTGATGCACAAGAACAACATTTGAGTGGAAAAACATGGTATGATGACAGATGGAATATGTATTGATAATGGATGGGCATGGCATCTCGACATATATGATGAGTAAACTAAGCAGATGGTGGTGCAACAAAGTAGAAGAAATGCAAGACAACATATGCAAGATACGCGCAATCAATAAAACCTTGCCAAATTAGAACAGGCACCTTGATGGGTGAACAGGACAGGCCATCTGCCTTTGACTCCTCGAGGTTAGAATAGTCATTAGGATGATATTCTGAACAAGAATCAACAGGTGGGGAGTGTACGAGTTTCATTGCTTCCAGAATGGCACTCAATGCCTTGCTGCCAATTTTGTAAGTCATTGCAGTGTTCCACAATATTCTTCTGATGCGCAGATTCTGATATTCACTGTAATTGCGTATAATATCTGAGAACCATGAAAACATAAATAGTTGTGAGATTATCTTTGTAATGTAGATGATATTCTAATATAGGGCCGCCCCTGTAAATACTTGTGTGCTATCACTGGATTCTAATAAGAGAGCTCATGTGTGTTGTAATATGGTGAGTGCATTTATATAATATGGCACAAGTACACAAAAAAATAGGCTCTAGAAGTAAGGATAGCTGGCAGATGATAGGTTCATAATATATTGTATGGAGAGTTTATTGCCAAACCATGATAACAAGAGCACACAGCAACTAGGCAGATCATAGGGGCTGTTTGGTTTTAGGACAAGCATTGCCACACTTTGCCACACATTTTTGCCAAACTTGACTAAGGTTAGTTCATCAAAATGAGAGCCACAAGTTGGCAAGCCTAAGGGAATCTTGCCACACTTTTTGTGTGTATGCCATGTGGGGTCCAAGTGTGGCTTGCCTAAGATGTGGCTTGAACCAAACACTCACCTAAGTTGGTCAAACTTGCCTAACCTTAGGTGTGGCAATCTTTGGCAAAGTTAGTCACAAACCAAACAGCCCCATAGTGTACATAACAGGGGTACACCATAACCAGGATATACAAATCGAGAAAGTGGAACTGGCTGGAAATTACGGTGTTGTATTGCCGCTAGTAATTGAAAGCCTATCGATCACGTACAGGCCAGCTCTATTAGCTGTTGACTGCAGATGTCCCTGCTCCCCTTCCTGAGAAGGAACATACTGTGCTACCCATACAGAACACTGCCCGGGCCGCCGGCCGAACCACCGGCCCCACCGCCTGTGTTCCTCCGCCACCCCCACCCCCGCCCCCACCTACGTCAAGTTTTCTTCGTTCGACGAGGCCCCACCACCGTCCCCACCCGAGCCCCTTCGATCGCACCGGCGAACTCCGGCGAACTCTGAAAAATCGACTGACCCAATTTTGAAATTAGTCTACTGTGATTTAACTAGTGTGGAATATAAAAGGGGAAAACCATAAGCATTGCAAGTATGGTGTTGAGCGTGCCATGGCGGATCTGAAGGTGCAAACCGGACAAAGGCAACTTCGCAACCAAGACAAGAAATCAGAGTAAAGCAGTGGTGATCTATTTTCTTGCTGCGATAAATAAGTTGAGCAGATACGAAAGAGTACCGCCTCTGGTGCGGCACCGTGTACGCATCTGCTGAGAATTTGACGGTGCTGCGGTAGCGATGGCTGTCGGTGGCGTGGAAGCAGATCTAGGAGGGTAGACGGTGGCGGCGGGGCGCGGTGGACGAGACGGTCGTAGGAGCGGCGCCGGCAAGGTGGACGACGGCGGGGATGAAGCGAGAGGACGGGATGCAAGGATCCTGGTCCGAAGCCGTGGATGAGAGAGGTCGATCTCTTGTAATGGACGGCGGCGTCGGGGTATCAGCTCCGGCATGGTGGAGGAGGACGGCGGTGGATGGGGTGGCGGACGGCGGCGGACGGAGGAGGGTGGGGTGGAGAGGGTGTTTTGGCGCCCACGGAGTACGAATGGGGAAAAGGGAGGTAGAGAGGAAGGGGGAACCATGTATTCAGGGCGCGCTTGTCTCAAATGCGAGGAAATTTACAAACTTAGCCCCCGTTTCAAATTTCTACTACATCACAGCAACACTAGTCGGTTGGGGATAGGACGGTAATCTCGCATACACCGAATATTTGCCGACGAGAGTTTGTTTTTGGCGCCCACCGTGTATGAATATGAATCGGGGAGGGAGTCGATTTCGGCCGAGGACACACTGTGTTTTGGCGCCCACCGTGTATGAATCCGGGTGAGAGGCGGTTACGTCACGTTTGGGTGAAATTACAAACCTACCCCTATCGAAACCTATAGAAATCCAGCATATAGGCTTTGCGTGGCAGGGATAGGCAGTAGTGATTTCCATCTCGCAGATTTTGGTTTCGGGCGGTTACTGCGACTTTCCCCCTTCGTTCAAATTTTGCAGAGTGCACGTTTACCGTGCCAACTCAATTCGAATCCCGTTTGTATTCTATTTTTTCGGGCGGGATCCATTTTCAATTGGAATTACATTCTATATACATCATTTTTTATATATACTTTCAAAAGCACAACACCATTTATACATAAATATGGTTTACAAATGGCATGATCTCAGATTCATAAGGTTGTATCCATCAATTTGGATTTTCAAATATTTGAAACCACTTTATGTTGAAATCCAATGTATGCATTCCTCGCTAACTGTCTCCAATTAATGTGTGTTTCATGCGGGTTTTTTTACTTCTCAAACATGTATAATGTGTTTCACACACGCAACATATAGTGTAATCCCGTTTAGACATTAATTGCATATAAACCATGCATTGTTTGTAATTGAAGAATCTATGGATCACCAATATTGATAAACTATATAACATTACACGTGTGCCCAAATTCAAATGAATATGCATGTTTGATACACCAATTTGCGTTATGATATTATCGATGTCGTGATCTCCAGTTTAAATATTTGAATCCCCTTTAATCCAGATATTCGTCTCATATAGCTATCACTCATGCTTATATAGGACTATCTCTCTGGACCTATACGCGTTCATCGTCTCTCAGGTATCTCTCGTGCTACCTGTATGTCGACAATGATCTTTTATCTTCGTAACACACTGACGGTACTCTCTCCCTCGACCTTCATCACTCTATCTCTCTCTAAGTATATCTCGCTCCCTGCTATGTGTCTCTAACTATGATTCTCCATGTGGAATCTCTTTCTCTCACACAAACACAAAACTTTGTCTCCCGGGGTCTCATTTCTCTCTACTATTCCCATGTGTGCCACTCGCACACCCCTCATACAGAGATGTCTTTCGCTCCTTAGATATGAGAACCTACGACTCTTCCTCTTCAATATCTCTTTCTCACACACAAACACAAACTCTGTCTCCCAGGGTCTCATATTTCTCCATTGTTCTCTTGTATGTCGCTCACACACACCCTCTCTCCCTAGAGATATCTTGCGTTCCCTCGTATGTCTCTCTAGCTATCACTCTCGTTGTGAAATATCTTTCTCTCTCGCAGACACAAAACTCCGTCTCTCTGGATCTCATTTCTCTCTGATATCTGTTTGTATGTGACTCACACGCACCCTCTCTCTATCTCTCTCACACCCACACACATAACCCAGCCTTCTGATCCACTCGACTCCTATCTCTAACGCACACTAGCTAGCATCTTTATCTTTCTATTTATCTGTTTCTCCATCAACCTTCTTTCTCGCCCTCACTCTTGATTCCTATCACGCACACTACATATGTTTCTCTCTACATGCAGTCAAGTGCCCTCTCACACACATATATAACTTCACCCTTTGAACCACCCGACGGTCATCTCCAACACCCAAACTAGCGGATGTCCCTCTAGCTAGCATCTCCATCTCTGTATCTATCTGTAGTTTCTCCGTCAACATTTCTTTCTCGCACGGAGTCTTGCTTCCTATCACCCACACTATATATGTCTCTCCATACATATGCATTTATAGGTTGGTCTCTTTTGCACAATCGTTGCGCCTCACTCCCTCTGCTCGCCATAGATGCATGCTCCAGCCCACGCCACTATCTCTTAAAGACAAAAACACATGCTCAATTGTCGGGACTTCTTCCATGCATTCTCACATGCATGCATATTGTCATACCGATCCGTCTCTCCCATGTCGTTGATCTTATGACTTATGTCTTCTTTCTTTTATCTCGATCATGCGCGCGCGCACACACACACATCCCACGTATACATGTATACCTCTCACACATGCACGTTCAAGGTCTCTATGTCTCCATACGTAGTTAATTACCCTCAATCCTAACGCCACATCGAATCGTTCTCCTCTTTTGTGCACATAACTTCCGCCTGGATGGGTAAAACACACACTCACACTTAACAATCTCCTTCTAGCTACCCCCCCCCCCGCCTCTCACTCTTCCCCTATATCCCCGAAACCAATAAGACCATCCCTTAGTTTAATTCCCGCCTACATGCACCATCGATATATAGTAGTCTTCCTCGGTGTCTCTCGAACAAACACGTTCTCTCGAAGTCGACTCCTCTCACGCGCACACACCTTCTCTTCCCTCTCTACGGGCATTTTCTCTCTCGCACCCCATCGTTGGTGGCCTCTGCCATACACATCACCTCTCTATGATGAAAGCCATGCACACTTAAATTACATCCGCCACAGAGGACCCCGCGACACACACACACACACGCACGCACCCCCCCCAACACACACACACTAAGACTCCATCTCTCTCTCTCACACACACACACAAACACACACACACACGCAAGCACGCACGCCCCCCCCCCACACACACACTAAGACTCCATCTCTCTCCCTCTCTCTCACACACACACAAACTAAGACTCCATCTCTCTCTCCTCTCTCTCTCTCACACACACACACACCCCACACACACACTAAGACTCCATCTCACACACACATGCTCTAGGCGGAGCATTTGTTCCTACCACCCTTCATCCAACCTTACCCGTATGATAAACAATCACCTTTATTTACTTGCATAACATGGACAAATTCCACTTTACTTTAGTAGTCAGCAAACTTATCATCTGTACCCTTATAAAAAACGAGTTGGTGGTGATGGTGTGCCTGCCATCTTGTAATACAGACCGTATGATCTATATCTGAGGATAGAAAGCAAACTATGATAATTTTACAAAAGATACCGGCACCTCTCTCCACATCATTATCTCTCGCAACCTCATTGCTCAGCAATTAAAAAAGGAGTAAGTCTCTGGAACAATCTAGCATGCATGGTGGCCGCTGCCGCCTGCCGGCGCCGTCCATCCCCATGCCTCCGCCCATTCCGACCACCAGTCACCACCACGCTCCACTCCTCCTCGCCTTATCTCTCATCTTTCATTTTTTCGATGACATTCTCGAGATACCAGTTTTCCGATAAAATTCTTGAGATATCATTAGTTTTTACACATGGGATTACTCCTGCATGGGTCAATCACAACATGTGTTCTGTAAAAAATGCATATTGATGTTCCGTGCAATGCACGAGAATCTTGCTTGTAATTATATAACGCAAATCACGAGCAGGAAGTGACATTTTTTTGACACAACCACGTTAACATGGCCACGTAAATCACTAGCTAAAGTAAATACCATTATACTTATATCCCGATGCAAAAGGTTGAGTACATGTCCGAAGAGTAGAGTCGCACACACGCACTCTGTCTCTCAGAATCTCTCTCACACACACACCAGTTACGTGACGCCCACTTAAGCAGACACGTATGTTACAATTTGTGCACCCGCGGGTACACGTGATGCTGCGCATTTATTTAAGCCGGAAGGCGAACCCAAACAGTAGCTGCATTCATTCCCCTCCCGCCGCCTCTTCTCTGGTCGCCGTCGCCCGGTAGCCATGGGCCGGCCGAAGGTAACAACATACGCCATACTCCCGCCGGAGCGGCGCTTTAATATGGAAATTTTAGTGGTCATGCATGCATCTTTTTGTGCTAGCACTCCTATATAAGGGTTGACCGGTCGCTTCCCGCGGACGTGCGCGGGCGGTGGAAGAGGAAGGAGAAGGGAAGCGGGCTGTGGAGTAACGTTTTTTACCACAATTTCTTAGGAAACTGAGTGCAATAATTGAGTAGTTTTGCAAACTACCAGTACTACACCTGAAACGGTTCAAAACCTATACTCCCTTGCCAGCGCGCGCTTCCCGCGTGAAACGGTCAGCGTCGCCCTGGAGCGTCAGTGCCGCATTAATGCCCGGCCAGAGCGGAGGCGACCTCTCACTGGCGCCGGCTTTGAAGTGGCGCGACGGCCGAGAGAGCGCCGCTTCCCGGTGCACGCGACTGCTCCGCGTCGAGACTGGCCATAGGCCCTGTTTGGATCCATGGGTTAGAGTTAGTTTGAGCTAGTTGGGGCTCAAATAGCCCTAAACTATCCAAGCATGAGGGTTTAAATTGGAGCAAGTTGCACCGAACCCACCAAAAAAAACTATCCCACCCAAGAGGTGCTAACTGGAGATAGTTCTCATTGGGACCACTGAAAAATCACTTTTCTCTCTCCATGAAGTGCATTTATTGTCAATCTAACCCTGTCACCCAAACACCTCTTTGGCTACAGTTAGTTCAGGGTTAGTCATGAGTTAGTCTAACCTCTAGCTAAGTTAGAGTATCAAACAGGAGCAGTATAGGACATGCAAGTTGCTCAAAGCATACAGGCAAATTCGTACGTGAAAGGATTTTTTTCTTTTTGAAAACGGAACGTGAAAGGAATTTTTTTAGAATGCTCTTGGCATGTCGCTAACATGTGATAGTTAACCGACCTCAATAGACGGCAGAAACGCCAGCCCGCCGCACTTTGATAGAGACGAGGAGGGAGAAGCGATACAGGCTGCTGGATTACTAGAGATAGGTGTCGCACGGAAGCCAAGAAATATGGTGATAGCGTGGGTTAGCCATGTACTAGTATGATACTACACTGGGCTGCCGTGTTTCGTACTCTTCCAGTCCACTGTGGAGATGATTGGTTAATTTTATATCGCTGAATAATATTAAATATTATGAGTGCAGACGCTCCACCACGAGGTTCCTTGCTCCTTCTCGGTCGTCCGGAATCTATGTTCTTCCACTCTATTTTTTTACGTGAGCTTTGTTCATCCTTTTGCCAACACGCGAGACATCTAGCATCAAGGTGCACGTGTTATGCAAGGATCGTTCCATCTATATGAAGAACACGTGGGACTGGAACTACGAGACGAACATGTACCCAGGAGTGGACGTACGAACCTGAGTAATGTAGCGCAGTAAGTGAAGTAGAAAGGCACAAATGGTATGAACATGCGTGGCATATAGGGTGTGTTTGGTTGCGTTCTCGTCTCAGCATAGTTGTTCCCTCTTCATGCATGCTCAACTCAACACCCCTCTTCATGCATGCTCTCTTCATGCATGCTTCTAGTGTATTTGTGCTAAACTAGTGTGGACTCATGCACCCTCCATACACTCTACCAAACACCCAAAAGTAGGTCGAGAAGGGAACTCTTGGGCGGCATTTGTCTCTTACTACGTACTACCACTAAATGTTGTACGTGCAATGCACGGTGATGTTATGGAGTACGTGCCTAAGTACTCTACTACTACTATATTAGTTGGAGGCACATATTAACTTTTATATTTGTTTACGTGTATGTGCCCCGAGACCTTCCAACTAGACGTGTCTTTGTCTCCAGGTCGCACTTTGTATCGTTCATACCACTAAGTACTACTACGTGTGGTCTCCGACCCAGAAGTGGAAGAAGTGGAGACGCTCTACCACGCTGTTTTTTTACGCTGGGCTCTACCACGCTGTTCATGTCCCACTCCTTTCGCTGACGTGTGGGACATCCAGCACGTGCCGTGTTTGGCACCCTTCGTCGTAAGAGTTGAAACGCTAGCATTCATCAGAAATAAAAAATAATTATAAATCGGCAGTGATACTATTTTTTTGCGAACCAATCAGCAGTGATACTATACCACGCGGTTTCCTTGCTCCTCGATATCGGAAAGAATACTTCCGTTCGCCAACATGTGGGACGTCGACCATCCTGGTCCACTTGCCATGCACGCAGAACTCCAAGGGAGTCACCCAGGTCGTCGCGCCGCAGTAACAATGACTAATGAGCCGTCAAATCACAGGCCCACTTCCCACTTTGAAGTTGCTTGGACGAAGGAACCATCATGACTTCGTTGAATTCCGCTTCTTGAAGAAAACTACTGTACCAGCAGTACTGCTAGCTACAGTAGTTACTCCAACAGAGGCCTCCTTTCGTTCATAGGATAGGAATATGAAAATCATAGGAAGTGAGATGACATGCATCTCAATTCCTATAGAGAAAGAGATGCCATTTGATGCTTAGGATAGGAATTTTTCCATTTAGTCTAGGCTAATGTACTGGTAATTTGCTCTAAAAACTACAGTAGTAACTAGTAGTACTGGTACATGCTCGTACTCAGACACACACACACACACACTAACTACTAGTACTACTACTTCTCACATGCTGGCCAGACGCCGTCGTTCTCCTTCCCGGCTTTGTCGGCGACACCCCACCGTGCTTGGATCTCCGCCGACCTCTCCGCAGCAGCGCGTGCGTCCTTTTCTTTCTTGCGGCGGCGGGCCTCTCTTTTCTTGAGTGCTTTCTGACTTTTCCGCTCCCTCTGTGCGGCTTTGGCCGCCTCTTGCTCTACCGCCCATTCGGCCTTGGCATCTTCAAATTCCTCCCACATAGTTGTGAGGTCGCGAGCGGCGATGAACTCGGCACGGCGGGATGCCATCGCTTCCCTACCATTTTGTGTGCGGTCGTGGGCGGCGAGGAACTCGGCGCGGCGGGATGCCATCGCTGCCTTACCGGTTAGTGTGCGGCGCGGTGGCATGAACGACGCTTGGTGAGAGCTCTGGGGTGGAGTGGCCGGACAACCGTATAGTGCATTGGTTTGTCAAGAGCTCAAGGACAGAAGACGAAGCAAATTTGGATTCCCCTTCAATCCTGGTCATTTATTACCGAGTAAAATGCATTGGCGGTCATCGAACTTGTCTTGATAGCTCACTTTGATCATTGTATACGAGATATGGTGATTATACGGTCACTGGCTCAGCGTATAGCTCCGTATTTGTCTGGTTGACCAGTCAAACAGTCCGCATGCGCCTCATCAGCTCGTGTTCTTTATCTATCTACGCGGGCCTACCTGTCAATGGAGAAAGAAATACTGTAAAAACCAAAATTATGCTAGAGTCCGGACCGCTTCCGGAGCCCGCTCTCACCGCCCTGGCCCCTCAAGACGCCAGCTGCCCGCCGCATGCATGCATAGCAAGTAGTACTCCTTATGTGGAGGAGAGAGAGGCATTGACAAAGTCAAGGAGTGGGCTCTGCAAGAGCCCGTCTCTACACGTGCTCCTAGGTATAAAAAATAATTCTAAAAAAGGCATAAAAACAATTGTGTCTTAAAAAAGAAAGGTAAAAAACATTTGAGAGGAAATAGATAGAGAGAAAGTGAGAAAAAGTTGTAACCTGGGCATTACATGAGGAAGGAGGGAGTGGTGCACATGCCAAGTTCACTGGGCTGCCGTGTTTCACACTCCTCCGTCGTAACAGTGGAGACAATAGCTTTCATCAAAAATAAACAATGAATACTCGTTGCTCGTCCTCTATATCGGAAAGAATACTTTCATTCGCCGACATGTGGGACGTCGACCATCCTGGTCCACCTGCCATGCACAAAATTATCCTGGTCTACCCCGGTCGTATCGCAGGCCCAACCTTTCCCACTGTAAGTTGTTCGGACGAAGGAACCATCATGACTTCGTTGAATTCCGCTTCTTCAAGAAAACTTACTGTACCCGCAATACTGCTACCACACGCGAAGACTGGACGGCACTGTACCACGTCATATCACTGAAACCCACTAGGGCAAACTAGCCCGCCTAGGTCATCTATTTTGGAACGGAGGGAGTACGTCTCTGCACTGCTATGATTTTGTGTTGCACGTCATATCACTGAAACCCACTAGGCCAAACTAGCCCGCCTAGGTCATCGATCGCTAAGCCTACAATTTTAGGAGCTAGGGCTATTGGTCGATCGACGAGGGATAAGTATAAGCGTACCACGAGCTCATCAGCCCCAACGTTTCTCTTCGGTGAGTGTTTTGCAAGTACTATAGCTCGCACAGTAGCTAGCCTACTAACACCAAGAATCATCAAACAAGCCCTGCTGATATGATAAACAGTTCAAACTTACATCTAATCATGCCATATATTACATCAAAAGCTGGTGAGGATACATCTGTTTCCATAACTCGGAGAGGGTTCGCATGATTCATCGCATGATTCACTATCAAACAAAAGTAGCAAGATCCGCCCACACAAGACAGTGCACTAGCCCTAAGATGGTTTGATAACACGCATCGTTCTGGTAATTAAACACAGGGCAATGCAAACTACCCTGAAGGATTAGCGCGACCAACTATTTCTTGTCATCGATCTCTCGGGCAATGACCACAGCACGGACAGCGGCATGGGAATCGATTTCTGGGGCGATGTCCGCAGGACTGACCGCGACATCGGAATCGATCTCTGGGGCGATGTCCACAGGATGGACAGCGGCATCGGAATCGATCTCCGGGGCGATGCCAACAGGACGGGCCACGACATCGGAATCATCAAGGACGTCCACCGGCACCTGCACAACCCTAACATATTAGCAAGCACATTGCAAATAATCAAAAACCACAACTATGGTAATAAGCCATTATTTTTTACCTTGTGCAGCTCACCGGGGGATCTCATCCCTCCGGGGGCCATCTCCTCGTCCTCGATGGGGGCCATCACCTTGCCAGGGGAATACTGCTTCTCAACGGCGACTATCTCCTCAAACTCGGTCTTGAGCCTCACATAGGTGGCAATCAGAGTTCCTGGGGTAGGCACGGTGGGGCCCTTGCTGTTCTTCCAACTTCCTTTGAGGAGTTCGTCCGCCAACGTCCTCAACTCTTTGGCCAATGCTTGTTTCTTGGAGTTCTTCGTCTCCATGGGTTGGCCCGCCAACATGGTCAACTCGTTGGTCGGTGCTCGCTTCCTGGAGATCGCTGTCTCCAGTGGGTTGTCCGCCGGCAACTCTTTGCCTAGTGCTCCAGGATCCATCAATGAACTGACAAACAAAAAGCAATCGAAAGGAAACCACAATCGCAATGAAAACGGGAAAAGAATAGGATGTGAGAATCGGTCGGTGCTTCGCAAAAAGAAGATTCTTGGAATGAAAATATAGCAGCATAACTGATTCGCCCACCTTTCCTTCGTCGGTACAGAAGAAAAATGGCAGAAGTGAGTAGCCTGGAGTGAGGTTTTCTTCAAGAAAGGGAAGAAAGGGCTTGAACGAGCGTTCCAGTGAAATGATGGTTGCTTCGTCCAGTCCAACTTGGAGGCCACCTTACCACTGCTGGTAAAGGTGTGGGTTTTGTGATATGACGGGTCATGACGGCCACACCGGGGTTACAGGTGAGTCTCGACTGTAGCACCTCGCTGTGATTTGGTGGATGGCACGCGGGCCCGGATGCTTTGAAATGTCCCGCATGTAGATAGAGCGGCTAGTCATATAGGAGTGCTCAATATTGTGCACCGCGACCAAGGCGGAGAGGAAAACGAGAGAACTACGTAATTAATGCATGAGTTTAATTAGGGTAGTTTTGTAAAGTACGAGATACATTCCTCCAATCGCAAAATGCCTTGGTTCATGAGATTTGAGATTTGAGCCCTATAAACCGGAAGGGAGGGAGTACTGCACACGGTGTAGTCTAGTCACTTGTTGAAATCTCTAGAAAGGCAAATACTCCTTTCCGGTTTACAGGGCTATACTACTCCCTCCGTCTAGGTGTGTAAGTCATCTTACGAAAACCAAATAGTCCCAAAACACTTAGGCGCGGTGCATTAACTTCTACCTTGTTTCTTGTTTCTTGACATATCAACCAATAAGAGATGAGAGGTGTGCATGCTTTTAATGACTTGCAATGGCTAGTTCATTGCATGCAATGCTATTAATTAGCAAATAAACATTGGTGACCCCAGGAGGAAACGGTGCTAAGCGCGTGGACCTATGCAGAATGAGTATCAACCAATGGATAATGGAGTTTAATTGTTAAACAATAGCAATTTTGTCTCATGCAAGAGCCTGGCTAGTACTCCAAGGAACCGCACCACGCGAGCGTTCGCAACTGCCACGTTCGGGTTGCGCTTGGCTCTTCGCCTCTTCGAGAAGACGAACAATAATGATGTTACTCCTACTTCTACAGTATCGAATCCACTGCTGCATGTCCGTCCACCTCGTGCGGGAGGGATAGCGAAAGCTTCAACTTACTGCTCCTGCCTTTGCGTCCATGACAGGTGGGCCCAACAGGTGGTTGGCCCTCCTGTCATGCAGCCAAAGGCAGGTGCAGTTAAGGCACCGGAGCTCAGTCCGCGAGGGAGAGGGCGTTGTAGTAATCAAATTTCTCGGTCTTGTACGAGTTGACGAAGATAGGGGTTGCTTGCTTGCTAGGGTTGCTCACTACGTATATATAGGCCGGAGCCTCCGCGCTTGCTTGCTAGGGTTGCTCTATTCACACACTCTCATCCTCTCCAGATTTAAACAAGATAGGGGTAGTAACACTGTCTTTCTCCCTTCAAAAAACACTGGCTTTCTATCCTCACCGCTGGTTACAGATCCGGACGTATCCCCCTCCGCCGGTGAAGGGGAGGAGGGGCAGCGTTTAGGCCGTCGTCGACAGCGAGGGAGGAGACCCACTGCCGGCCGCACCGTTATCTCTGGCCGAGCGCCGGCGCGGGAGGTCCTCCGATCCCTTCGTCGTTGCCTGTGGGCGGATCCGGCCTCCCGCCGCCCACCTATCCACATCCCGACGACCTTCAGGTATATCTTCGTTCGAAACCGCCTTAGCTCTACTTCCCCAGCTCGCTACGTCGCTGCATGTGCATCATTTTCTACCTCTCAGCCCCTCTCGATCGGATGGTCCAACGTCACATATTTTTTTCTTCTATTGTTAGAGGTAAAGCTACTTCATGGAGTCGAATCTTGTACTCCCTCCGTCCGAAAATACTTGTCATTGAAATGGATGTATCTAGATGTATTTTAGTTCTAGACACATCCATTTTGATGACAAGTAATTCCGGACGGAGGGAGTACTTGGTTCAAACAAGAAATAAAGTGGGGGTGGGGGAATTTAGTATGTACATCGGACTTGGTACAAACAGGAAGGAAAGGGGGTGAAAGTAGTACAGACTGGTCATCCAACCGGTCTCTTGGTCGAAAAGGGAAATATAGGGGTAACGCTGTACACAGTGGTATGACCAGGACTAGATTTGCTATCCACACATAGGAGTAGGTGGCTAGAGTGAACAAAAATGGGACCAACCCAGATATGTTTCTTGGATGTTTGTTTCTCGGGGCAACAAACTATGAATCACCACTTTATGCCCCTGTTTACGTACATGGTGCTGGACTGCTGGTGCACCCACTGTTATAAGCCATGACAAGTTTAGCCAAATGTTTTTGCCTGTAATTGTTTGAGACTCTGACTGTTTCCTCTGTGCCTTTTTGTGCAAACAGGGATATCCAATTCACCTGGTTGCTGTTGTGACCTTTTGGTGCACTGCACAAAACTCTTCTTAAAAGAAGTGACTTTTGTGCTGTTTAACTGGAATGTCAGAATGGAACAGTTGGTTCATTTTGGTGGAACTGCACAAAGGGAGATCTGTGTTCCAATCCTCATCATCCATATTGGCGCCATAACCTTCCTTTAGGTAAGAATGATATTTAATGCATGTGTTCATCTCTATTTTCCGACTGCCATGAGAAAATAATGTTGTTTTTACTAGTACACTTGTACTCCCTCACTGACAAAACCAATTCTGAATTAGAAGGCCAATCATGTACTTGGTTTCACCAACTGGTGAGGAGAAAGAGAAACAGAGCATGAAGAGGAAGAAGAAGAAGAATAAACAGTGCCAAGGCGATCTTGCTGAAGCCAGAGGCCTCAGTCGAGGCCATTCAAGGGCTCCGGCAACGACTACCTTACATGTGAGACGATCCTCCAGGGAGCCCTTCCACTTCTGCTGTCTCACTTAATTAATTAGGAGTACTTAAGTACCACTAATTTATTACTGCCTAATTTTCCTGTTGGAGTTAAACAAATCTTTAGTAGGACCCTATGCTGAATCATGTACGTGTGTATGTTTGTCTATGGAGGTGAATCATGTGGTGGAGCAGGGAGGGAATATTATTAGTGTCATGACATAATAGTGCTATTGTTTTGCATGTCAATTTATTGCCATTGGTTCAATGAGGCAATGTTTTGCGTATTGTCCATCATGAATTTGATGCTACTGGTTGAGTAATATGCTAATGTCTTCCTATCCTTTCTCACTAAGCTAATGAAGGTTTCACCTTGTTCCTACTTGTGCAAACAGGGATCATGTTGTGCCAATCATACATTAAATGGAACTACACAAGACAATACAATGAACTGTATCCCAGCCAGTGCTTTAACTCTGCTGGAAGTTCTTGATAATCTTTCGATATAATCTCAGCACTGGTAAACAAGAGTGATTTCAACCATACATTTGAAGTGCACAAAAATATATACTATTGTGTGATTCCAGTGAGTGCTTTATCATCTCTTATGGGACTACATGAATAAGCTTTTTTTCTCAGGTTGGTACGGGCCTAAGGCCTTCATCCATATTAGTTTGCTGTCATCTCTATTTGTATCGTGCTACTGTCATGAGAAACTCCTTTATCTTTGCACGTTAAAGTTTTGCAACCTATGATAAATGGCAATGCTTTGAGTGTTGAGTTGAGCTAATTGGCACTGATTAAATAAACTAATACCTCTCTTTAAGCAAGACTACTATGTTGCTAACTTTACCCATTAAGATAATGAGGGTGCTTCTATTTGTTAGTGTATGTTTCATAAACTAGTCCCACTATTACAGTAATCTCACTCTCTCAATATATGTGCCAACAGGGATGCTCGATTTTGGTGGAACTGCACAAAAACTTTGGGTGCTTCATTGCCTCGACAGCTTCCGTCCTTTCCTGTCAGTCGCTAAACTCCGCATGCTTTCTTCCTTTGCTGTCAGTCGCTTGGCTTATCTCGGCTTCCAGTCAAAGGAAATAGTAATTGATATGCTACCTCACACAGGTTGGTACTGGTCTTTATCCTGATTATTGTGCCTGTCATATGTATTGGTAATTTGGTATTGTGCTACTGTTTGCCGATTTCATAAAGGAGTAATTTGGAGCCTGAACTCGCAGGCAAATCATTACATCGGGTGATTTCAGTAGAACTGCACAAAATGATCAGATGGACAGGTACTTATGCTGCTGCTATGTACTCCAAAGTTCACTCAGACAAGCATCGATGTTGACAAGAAGTGCCTATATTCATTCGAGTATCAACCGGCGTCAACCAATTGTCAAACTCCAAGTGTTAGGAGAGTGAACGCCAAAAATATTGCTTGGTGCATAGCCCAGAAAAACGCAGTCCAGTCTTTGGTCCCAACTTGTGCCTTTTGGTTATCGGCACATATGGTAGCGAACTATATGGCATGGAGTCTAAAGATTCCAGACAAGTTGGTTGACGCGTATATTCATCTGGCACTTAATCAGTCTGCACGCCAAGGATGCTCCATTTCAGTTGAACTGCACAAAAAATTTGGGTGGTTCATTTTCTCAACCGCCTCCTTTCTCGTCTTCAATGTAGAATTTTGGCGAGATACAGGACCAAGATGACCCAGTAAACTGGTTGGATGAAAGTAGTGGCCAAGTTGCTCAAACCTCCCTCGGCATGAGGCCACTATTTGAGGATAAACCTACAAGCAAAGTTCAGATTGTCTGTGTTGCCTCTTATGTACTCGAAAGTTTACTCGTACAAGAACTAACTTTAGCAAGAAGTACCTCCGATTGAACACCATTTACCAGTCTGTACCCTAGGTAATTAAAGTTCGTCCATGGATCATATTGGTTGTGATCTCAATCATTTGGATGCATAAACATACTGAACATGTGTATATCTGAATCTTTTTGTAAATTATGTATGAATATTGTCGTGTGATCTATCAATCATTTGGATGCATAGATATGCTGAGCTTGTATATATATGAATCTTTTGAGTTGTTGATTGTGAATGTTGGCTATGGATATGAACGTGTCCTGTGAACCTGAGTTTGATATGAATGTTTACCTTTTCTGTTGTATTTGTGTGTGAACTTGTTAGTATGCCTACTGTGGGGTATAAAACATAGGTCTCTTATAAAAGTAATGATGTGTCCAATTTATGTTTTCCCTTCTAAGCACATTATATATATTTATATTATTACTATTATCGTATATTTTATAGAGACTTATATATACATTATAAAAACATCCCAACTTATAAAAGTAAATGTTTAATGGAACTTGGCAAGGAAAATCCTAGTTGTTTTTGACTCACAGGCAAGGAAAATCCTGGTGATTGCGTACAAAAGCTTGGGAAGATTTTAAGGACCAATTTAATAATAACGCGCTCATTTTTATTTTGAGCAATAACTCGCTAATTTCTTAATTATATATATATAATGTGCCTCTCTGGTTTATTCTTTGATATTAATTGCTCCTTCTAACATAACATTATACTCCCTCCGTCCGAAAATACTTGTCATCAAAATGGACAAAAAAGGGATGTATCTAAAACTAAAATACATCTAGATACATCCCTTTTATCCATTTTGATGACAAGTATTTCCGGACAGAGGGAGTATATATAACGAGCCCACCTAATACGTGTATTTCAAGGAAGTGCAAATGGGCTGGGATTTCTTAGAAAATATAAATGGGCCTGATTGACGCGAAATTATTTGTTCACCCAGCCCAGCAAATGGACTGTACATTCTAGAAAACATGGGTTAAATATATGCCACATTTTTGCAGGCTGACATGTGGGCCAATAGGTCGAAGCCTACGCAGGGCGTTGTCAACTTGGTCAACAAATGATTGTGTCATCCACAGCCATTGGATTTATATCCAACGGCTGGCATGCACCTTCAATCTCTCGTCTTCTTCCTCCAGCGTCGCCGGGACCGCCTGGTCCGGCCTCCGGCGGCTAGCGGCTCTGCTTAGCACGCATCGCTGCGAAGCGCTACCCCACCGCCGGCCAGGCTATCCCTCCACCCCTCGACACCTCCTGTTATTCTCCATAGACTACAGCCCCACGCCGCAACAGAACCGGTTATAACCCTTCTCCTCCTCTCAATCTGCGACTCCACTGCCGCGTTTTCCCATCCGGGTCCTCGTCGTCGTCCACCGCCTCGCTGCGTTCGGTGCAGCATGGTCAACAAACGAGAGTCATCGGAAGAGGACTTTACGTGGAGAGCCTGACGGCTAGGACCCACGAGGACCATGGTCGCACGCAAGGAAAGTTCCTCCTTATTAAGCTGAAAAAATGTTTCCTCCACCTGACAGCTGGGACCCACTAGCTGTATCTTCGCACGGAAGGAAGTGCCTCCTTGTTTTGCGAAAAAAAATTATTCATCCCGTTGACAGCTGGGACCCGTCAGATTTGGTGACTGACTTGTTGGCCTACTAAGCGGACGTGTACGCACGGCTTTGTCAACTTAATCAACAAATGATTCTAGCAGTTGGACCGTTGGATGTTAATCCAATAGCCGTGCTCCTTCTTCAACCTCTGTTCTTGCTCCTATCTCTCGTGGGCGGCACCGCGGCTGTGCTGCCGCGCGCCCGAACCAGTGAAGTTTCCCACTCCTCTCCATCTGCGACTCCACTCCAGCTTAATAAATAGTAACGTCTTTGGTTTTAGCCCGGTTTTCCATAGATTAACCAGGCAAGTCTCCTCTTCTTAATTAATAGACGAGGCAATTCTTTTGCCTCCTTTTCGAAAAAAATAAATAGTAACGTCTAACTGAGCCAGTTAGTTAGATGCGTACACTTGATGTAGTAGGATCTTTATTTAGTTTGATGCATACACTTGTTCTTTTTTGGTAGCCCTTTTGTAATGATGGCTGATTTTTGGTTTGGAAGAGAGAGCTGCGTCTTCACTCTTCTGGCCTGCTTACTGCTTCTGTTGCACCCCCAGCCCTGGTTGTTGCTGCTGCTGTTTTCAATGTACAATAAGTAATATATTTCGTCTGTTGGTTGAATAAATGTGTTGTCAAAACGACAAACACAATGTTTCAGAAGTCGTTGCACGGTTCGATCGTTTAGTGCCCCGTACCGTTCGTAGTGCATACTATTTATCGTACGGAACACATTTTTTTGAAACTCGGAACACATTTTCCATTTGTTGATAACATGCAGCCCACTGATGAAGGCCCAATAGAGAAGCCCATAATTAACTGGAAGGGAGACTCTCACATGAATCCGGCCCGGGTACATGCTCATGGTCCCCTAAACATAAATAAGTAAATAAATAAATAAAGCTAATTGCTCATGCACCAGTTCTTTGGGAAAATAGGTAGCCCAGTATTTCTTTTTGAAGAATACCCAAGCTAGGCCTATTTGTTTTCTCTGAATTACTGGGCTGCAAATCTTTGAAGACGAGGAGGGATGCATTCCGGCCTGGCTTAAGAGTATGGTCAATGTCTGTTAAAAGTAATATCAAAAGGGGTTGAAAATTCCAAAAAAAATTATAGCAAATGGGATATAAGTTTCTTTTTTGTTTTTGTTCTTCATTGATATCTTATACGTATTTCATTGGATTTAACATCACATAGTACTAATTTATTTTTAAATTTGTTTTAGTATGGCTATTAATTTTTGGATTAAGAATATTTCGTTCCCTAGCAAAAATTTGCCAATTTTCAAAATTTCCCACATATTTAGTTAATTTTTTGACCCTGGTACTGACCAGAAAATGGCCCGAAATTCTAAAAATGGAAAACGGGCTGCAATAAATTCCATATGAATTAGAAAATGAGTAAAAATTATAAAAATAATAGCAAATGGGTTGTACACGCCATAGATTTCGAGGCTGGCTTGTTTACGCAAGGCTTTGTCAGTGAACACACGATTCTAGCAGCAGTTAGTGTTGGATGTCCATCCAACGGCCGACGTGCTTCTTCAATCTCTGATCTTCCTGCTCCAGCCGCCTAAACTAGCGCCGGTGGGACTGCCTGCTCCCTCCTCTTGTGGCCCGTTGTGATGCCGCGTAGGCTTCCTGGGCCCACCCTACTCCCTCCGCTGGCCTAGCCGCACACAATCAACTGCCTCCTTATTACGCGAAAAAACAATGATTCCTCCCACTGACATCTGGGGCGCACCGGTTGGGAGGCTGACCTGTGGGCCTACTAAGTTGACTGATAACCCACAAGTATAGGGGATCGCAACAGCTTTCGAGGGTAGAGTATTCAACCCAAATTTATTGATTCGACACAAGGGGAGCCAAAGAATATTCTTAAGTATTAGCAGCTGAGTTGTCAATTCAACCACACCTGGAAACTTAGTATCTGCAGCAAAGTGTTTAGTAGCACAGTAATATGATAGTGGTGGTAGCAGCAACAAAAGTAAAGACAGCAAAAGTAATGTTTTTGGTATTTTGTAGTGATTGTAACAGTAGCAGCGGGAAAGTAAATAAGCGTAAAGCAGTATATGGAAAACTCGTAGGCACCGGATCAGTGATGGATAATTATGCCGGATGCGGTTCATCATGTAACAGTCATAACATAGGGTGACACAGAACTAGCTCCAATTCATCAATGTAATGTAGGCATGTATTCCATATATAGTCATACGTGCTTATGGAAAAGAACTTGCATGACATCTTTTGTCCTACCCTCCCATGGCAGCGGGGTCCTATTGGAAACTAAGGGATATTAAGGCCTCCTTTTAATAGAGAACCGGAACAAAGCATTAGCACATAGTGAATACATGAACTCCTCAAACTATGGTCATCACCGGGAGTGGTCCTGATTATTGTCACTTCGGGGTTGCCGGATCATAACACATAGTAGGTGACTATAGACTTGCAAAAAGATAGGATCAAGTACTCACATATATTCATGAAAACATAATAGGTTCAGATCTGAAATCATGGCACTCGGGCCCTAGTGACAAGCATTAAGCATAGCAAAGTCATAGCAACATCAATCTCAGAACATAATGGATACTAGGGATCAAACCCTAACAAAACTAACTCGATTACATGATAAATCTCATCCAACCCATCACCGTCTAGCAAGCCTACGATGGAATTACTCATGCACGGCGGTGAGCATCATGAAATTGGTGATGGAGGATGGTTGATGATGACGACGGCGATGAATCCCCCTCTCCGGAGCCCTGAACGGACTCCAGATCAGCCCTCCCGAGAGGTTTTAGGGCCTGGCGGCGGCTCCGTATCGTAAAACGGGATAATTTCTTCTCCCTCATTTTTTTCTCTCCGAAAGCAAATATATAGAGTTGGAGTTGGCGTCGGAGGGCATCCAGGCGGCCCATGAGGTAGGGGGCGCGCCCTAGGGGGGGCGCCCCCCACCGTCGTGAATAGGGTGTGGGCCCCCTGGTCTTCATCTTTGGCGAGGATTTTTTATTATTTTTTCTAAGATGTTCCGTGGAGTTTCAGGTCATTCCGAGAATATTTGTTTTCTGCACATAAAACAACACCATGGCAATTCTGCTGAAAACAGCGTCAGTCCGGGTTAGTTCCATTCAAATCATACAAGTTAGAGTCCAAAACAAGGGCAAAAGTGTTTGAAAAAGTAGATACGATGGAGACGTATCAACTCCCCCAAGCTTAAACCCTTGCTTGTCCTCAAGCAATTCAGTTGACAGACTGAAAGAAAGAAAGAAAAACTTTTACAAACTCTGTTTGCTCTTGTTGTTGTAACTATGTCAAGCCAGCATTCAAGTTTTCAGCATAGATCATAACTAACCACATTTGCAATAATTCTCAGGTCTCATAACTACTCATATCAATAGCATAATCACCTAGCGAGCCATAATAATAAATCTCGGATGACAACACTTTCTCAAAACAATCATAATATGATATAACAAGATGGTATCTCGCTAGCCCTTTCTGAGACCGCAAAACATAAATGCAGAGCACCTTTTAAGATCAAGGACTGACTAGACATTGTAATTCATGGTAAAAGAGATCCAATCATAGTCACACCCAATATAAATTAATAGTGATGAATGCAAATGACGGTTGTGCTCTCCAGCTAGTGTGTTTTAATAAGAGGGTGATGACTCAACATAAAAGTAAATGGATAGGCCCTTCGCAGAGGGAAACAGGGATTTGTAGAGGTGCCAGAGCTCGGTTTTGAAATAGAGATAAATCGCATTTTGAGCGGTATACTTTCATTGTCAAAGTAACAACTAAGAGATGGCGATATCTTCCATGCTAAACACATTATAGGCGGTTCCCAAACAGAATAGTAAAGTTTATACTCCCCCTCCACCAACAAGCATCAATCCATGGCTTGCTCGAAACAACGAGTGCCTCCAACATACATCAGGTCCCAGGGGGAGTTTTTTTTGCAATTAATTTTGATTTAGTTTGCATAAAGCATGGGACTGGGCATCTCGGTGACCAGCCATTTTCTCGTGAGTGAGGAGCGGAGTCCACTCCTCTTGAGAATAACCCGCCTAACACGGAAGATAAGGACAACCTTGGTTGATACATGAGCTATTCGAGCATACAAAACAGAATGTTTATTTGAAGGTTTAGAGTTTGGCACATACAAATTTACTTGGAACGGCAGGTAGATACCGCATATAGGAAGGTATAGTGGACTCATCTGGAATAACTTTGGGGTTTAAGGGATTGGATGCACAAGAAATATTCCCGCTTAGTACAAGTGAAGGCTAGCAAAAGACTGGGAAATGACCAACTAGAGAGCGACAACAGCCATGTACATGCATTAGAATTAATAAACATTGGATGCAAGCATGAGTAGGATATAATCCACCATGAACATAAATATCAAGAAGGCTATGTTGATTTTGTTTCAACTACATGCGTGAACATGTGCCAAGTCAAGTCACTTAAATCATTCGAAGGAGGATACCACCCCATCATACCACATCATAATCATCTCAATAGCATGTTGGCACACAAGGTAAACCATTATAACTCATAGCTAATCAATCATGGCACAAGCAACTACGATCTCTAATTGTAAATGCAAACATGTTTATTCATAATAAGCTGAATCAAGAACGAGGGACTCATCATATTTACAAAAACAAAAGAGGTCGAGTTCATACCAGCTTTTCTCATCTCAGTCAGTCCATCATATATCATCATTATTGCCTTTCACTTGCACGACTGAATGGTGTGAATAATAATAAGAGTGTACGTGCATTGGACTAAGTTGGAATCTGCGAGCATTCAATAAAAAGGAGGAGACAAAGCAATATGGGCTCTTGGTTAAATCAACAATAATGCATATAAGAGCCACTTCAACAATTTAATTATGGTCTTCTCCTACTGACCCCCAAAGAAAAGAAAAGAAATAAAACTATTTACACGGGAAAGCTCCCAACAAGCAAAAGAAGAACGGGAAATATTTTTGGGCTTTCTTTTTAATTATTACTACTACAGCAGAAAAATAAACTACTACTAATTTTTTTGGTTTTTGTTAAGGTTTAACAAACACACAAGAAAAAAGTAGGAAAAAGAAAATAAACTAGCATGGATATTACAGTGAAAGAGTATGAGCACCGACATCTAGCAACGAGTGTGTGTGAACATAAATGTAATGTCGGTGAGAAATACGTACTCCCCCAAGCTTAGGCTTTTGGCCTAAGTTGGTCTATTGCCATGGCTGGCCTGGCTGATATCCATAATAATAGTTGTTGGGGTCGTACTGTGATGAGGAATAGTTGGGATCATACTGATGTGCAGCGGTTATCGCCTGCTGAGCTGCAGCATGGAGTCGAGCTGCCTTCGCTCTCCTCTCGTATTCTTCTGCCTCCTCTCTGGTAATAGCATATCTTCTTTTTGTCTATGAATCAAAGAAGGCAAGAGCAGGGAGAGTATTATGGAAAACACATCATTTATCAAAATTAAATGATATAAGAGAGGTGATTCAGGCCTCTCGACAAACTGGTGCGAAGCCATAGAGTCATAATCTAAATATGCAGGAGGCAACTCCGTATCACCCTCACGAATGTTTATCTCAAGAAAATGAGCTAAGCGGGTTGCATAAATTCCTCCAAAGAAATCTCCATTATGTCTATTATGATGCAACCTACGAGCTACAATGGCTCCCATATGATAAGATTGGTCTCCTAACATAGCACTCCTAAGAATGCTAATATCAGGGACACACATGTGACATGCTTCATCCTTAGCATTTATGCATCTACCGATGAAGAGAGCAAAATAATGTATAGCAAGAAAGTGAATGCTCCCTATGGTAGCATGCGTTATATCTCTAGATTCCCCCACAGTTATACTAGCAAGAAAGTTTCTAAATTCAGATTTAGGGGGATCCCTAACACTACCCCATGATGGAAGTTTGCAAGCAGAAGTGAAATCCTCTAAGTCCATGGTATAAGATTTGTCATAGAGATCAAACATGACTGAAGGAGAATTACGCGAAGATGAATACTCAAACCTCCTCACAAATGAACTTGTGAGATCACGATACTGGGGGCATTTGTTAGCCTCAAAATCCTCAAGACCGGCATTGTGCAAATATGCTTTGAATTCTTCTTTAATTCCCGCACGGTCCATAAAATTTTCCGACGGCCATTCGCAAGGCCGTACTGGAGCGTCTCTTGGTGGATCCTCATCAGCATCACGCATAGCAATCCTGGGTCCTTGCTTCTTAGAGGAACCACCTTGGAACATATTCCTAAGCATATTGTTTTTCTCTAAAAAATTCTGAAATTTTTAGTAACTTCAAAATAAAAGTAAACCAAACTCAATAATATTGATAGCAACTACTCCTACAAGTGCCTAGAGCCTATATCAAGCATTAGAACTAATTGGAACCATATAAATTTGACATGCAAGCTCAAGAACATGGTCACCTATGCAGCACAAATTTGCAAAGAATAAAGCACTAGAACAAAAACTAATTGGACAAATGGAGGAGTCACATACCAAGGAACAATCTCCCCAAGCAGTTTTGCGGGAGGTGCTTTGAGCAAGGAGATCGAAAATCACAGCAAAAGTGGCTGGAACTCGTGCTTGAGTTGGTTTTTCGGGTTTGTGTGAGACGGAGGAAGAAGATGGGTACTGGGATAAGTGGAGGAGGGCCACCATGGGCCCACGAGGCAGGGGGGCGCATCCTAGAGGGGGGCGCCCACCACCCTCGTGGCCAAGTGGCAGCTCCTCCCGCGGTAATTTTTGCACAGCAAATCCTTAAATATTCCCGAAAAAAATCATATTAAATTGGCATGTCATTCTGAGGACTTTTATTTTCGGGATATTTTTATATTGCATGGATAAGTCAGGAAACAGATAGAAAAATACTATTTTTACTTTATTTATACTAATTAACAAAAAGTATAGAGAGGGTACAGAAGTTTGTGCTTCTAGTTTCATCCATCTCATGCTCATCAAAAAGAATCCACTAACAAGGTTCATCAAGTCTTGTTAACAAACTCATTCTGATAATCATGAAACCGGAGAAATTTCAAATAACACTAAGTTACCTCAACGGGGATATGCACATCCCCAATAATAAGAATATCATATTTCTTGACAGTAGGAAGAGGAAATTCAAAACCTCCAAATATAATCGATGGAATTTTTCCAATAGAATTGATACTATGAACTTGAGGTTGTTTCCTCGGAAAGTGTACCGTATGCTCATTACCATTAACATGAAAAGTGACATTGCCTTTGTTGCAATCAATAACAGCCCCTGCAGTATTAAGAAAAGGTCTTCCAAGAATAATAGACATACTATCATCCTCGGGAATATCAAGAATAACAAAGTTTGTTAAAATAGTAACGTTTGCAACCACAATGGGCACATCCTCACAAATACCGACAGGTATAGCAGTTGATTTATCAGCCATTTGCAAAGATATTTCGGTAGGTGTCATCTTATTCAAGTCAAGTCTACGATATAAAGAGAGAGGCATAGCACTAACACCGGCTCCAAGATCACATGAAGCAATTTTAATATAATTTCTTTTAATGGAGCAAGGTATAGTAGGTACTCTGGGGTCTCCAAGTTTCTTTGGTATTCCACCCTTAAAAGTATAATTAGCAAGCATGGTGGAAATCTCAGCTTCCGGTATCTTTCTTTTATTAGTAATGATATCCTTCATATATTTAGCATAAGGATTTGTTTTGAGCACATCAGTTAATCGCATATGCAAAAAGATAGGCCTAATCATTTCAGCAAAGCGCTCAAAATCCTCATCATCCTTTTTCTTGGATGGTTTTGGAGGAAAAGGCATGGGTTTCTGAACCCAAGGTTCCCTTTCTTTACCATGTTTCCTAGCAACAAAGTCTCTTTTGTCATAACGTTGATTCTTTGATTGTGGGTTATCAAGATCAACAACAGGTTCAATTTCTACATCATTATCATTACTAGGTTGAGCATCATCATGAACATCATCATTAATATTTTCATTAGTTCCATGTTCATTACCAGATTGTGTTTCAGCATCAGACATAGAGATATCAGCTGGATTATCAGGTGGTTCAGCAATAGGTTCACTAGAAGTTTGCACAGTTCTATCATTTTTCTTCTTCTTCTTTTTAGAAGAACTAGGAACATCAATATTATTTCTTTGAGAATCTTGGTCGATTCTCTTAGGGTGGCCTTCAGGATACAAAGGTTCCTGAGTCATTCTACCAGTTCTAGTAGCCACTCTAACAGTATAATCATTTTTCTTACTATTCATTTCATCAAGCACTTCTTTTTGAGCCTTAAGTACTTGTTCTACTTGCGTGGTAACCATAGAAGCATGCTTGCTAACAATTTTAAGTTCACCTTTAATATTAGCCATATAATCACCCAAGCGTCTAATCATATAAGCATTTTCTTTTAATTGTCTACCAAAATAAGCATTGAAGTCGTCTTGCTTAAACATAAAGTTATCAAACTCATCCAAGAACTGACTAGCAATTTTAGTAGGAGGGACTTCAGATTTATCATATCTATAGAGAGAATTTACCTTTACTACATGTGTCGGGATATCGGGATCGGGAGGTTCTTCAATAAATAAAGAATTGAGATCATATGTTTCTTCAACAGGCGGTATATTAAGACCATGTATTTCTTCAATAGGCGGTAAATTCTTAACATCTTCAGCTTTAATACATTTTTCTTTCATGGATTTCTTTGCCTCTTGCATATCTTCGGGACTGAGGAATAGAGCACCTCTCTTCTTCGGAGTTGGTTTGAGAATAGGCTCGGTAATTGGAGCAGGAGTTGGCTCAGGAGCTGGCTCAGGAGGTGCCCAATTATTTTCATTTGTCAACATATTATTCAATAGGATTTCAGCTTCATCCGGTGTTCTTTCCCTGAAAAGAGAACTAGCACAACTATCCAGGTAATCTCTGGAAGCATCGGTTAGTCCATTATAAAAGATATCAAGTATTTCAGGTTTCTTAAGAGGATGATCAGGCAAAGCATTAAGTAACTTGAGAAGCCTCCCCCAAGCTTGTGGGAGACTCTCTTCTTTAATTTGCACGAAGTTGTATATTTCCCTCAAAGCAGCTTGTTTCTTATGAGCAGGGAAATATTTAGCAGAGAAGTAATAAATCATATCATGGGGACTACGCACACAACCAGGATTAAGAGAATTACACCATATCTTAGCATTACCCTTTAATGAGAACGGAAATATTTTGAGTATACAAAAGTGTTGGAAATATGCCCTAGAGGCAATAATAAATTAGTTATTATTATATTTCCTTGTTCATGATAATCGTTTATTATCCATGCTAGAATTGTATTGATAGGAAACTCAGATACATGTGTGGATACATAGACAACACCATGTCCCTAGTAAGCCTCTAGTTGACTAGCTCGTTGATCAATAGATGGTTACGGTTTCCTGCCATGGACATTGGATGTCATTGATAACGGGATCACATCATTAGGAGAATGATGTGATGGACAAAGACCCAATCCTAAGCCTAGCACAAGATCATGTAGTTCGTATGCTAAAGCTTTTCTAATGTCAAGTATCATTTCCTTAGACCATGAGATTGTGTAACTCCCAGATACCGTAGGAGTGCTTTGGGTGTGCCAAACATCACAACGTAACTGGGTGGCTATAAAGGTACACTACAGGTATCTCCGAAAGTGTCTGTTGGGTTGGCACGAATCGAGACTGGGATTTGTCACTCCGTGTAAACGGAGAGGTATCTCTGGGCCCTCTCGGTAGGACATCATCATAATGTGCACAATGTGATCAAGGAGTTGATCACGGGATGATGTGTTACGGAACGAGTAAAGAGACTTGCCGGTAACGAGATTGAACAAGGTATCGGGATACCGACGATCGAATCTCGGGCAAGTATCATACCGATAGACAAAGGGAATTGTATACGGGATTGATTAAGTCCTTGACATCGTGATTCATCCGATGAGATCATCGTGGAACATGTGGGAGCCAACATGGGTATCCAGATCCCGCTGTTGGTTATTGACCGGAGAGTCATCTCGGTCATGTCTGCATGTCTCCCGAACCCGTAGGGTCTACACACTTAAGGTTCGGTGACGCTAGGGTTGTAGGGATATGTATATGCAGTAACCCGAATGTTGTTCGGAGTCCCGGATTAGATCCTGGACGTCCCGAGGAGTTCCGGAATGGTCCGGAGGTAAAGAATTATATATAGGAAGTGCTATTTCGGCCATCGGGACAAGTTTTGGGGTCACCGATATTGTACCGGGACCACCGGAAGGGTCCTGGGGGTCCACGGGGTGGGGCCACCTGTCCCGGGGGGCCACATGGGCTGTAGGGGTGTGCACCTTGGCCTACATGGGCCAAGGGCACCAGCCCCAAGAGGCCCATGCGCCTAGAGATAAGGAAGGAAGAGTCCTAAGAGGGGAAGGCACCTCCTAGGTGCCTTGGGGGGGAGGGACTCCTCCCTTGGCCGCCGCCCCCCTAGGAGATTGGATCTCCTAGGGCCGGTGCCCCCCCTAGGCTCCCTATATATAGTGGGGAAAGGAGGGCCTCTCAACCAACGCTTTGGTGCCTCCCTCTCCCTCTCCAACACCTCCTCCTCCTCCACAGAGCTTAGCGAAGCCCTGCCGGAGTACTGCAGCTCCATCACCACCACGCCGTCGTGCTGCTGCTGGAGCCATCTACATCAACCTATCCTCCCCCCTTGCCAGATCAAGAAGGAGGAGATGTCGCTGCTCCGTACGTGTGTTGAACACGGAGGTGCCGTCCGTTCGGCCCTAGGATCATCGGTGATTTGGATCACGACGAGTACGACTCCATCAACCCCGTTCTCTTGAATGCTTCCGCGCGCGATCTACAAGGGTATGTAGATCCACTCCTCCCTCGTTGCTAGATGACTCCATAGATAGATCTTGGTGACACGTAGGAAAATTTTGAATTTATGCTACGTTCCCCAATAGTGGCATCATGAGCTAGGTCTATGCGTAGTTTCTATGCACGAGTAGAACACAAAGTAGTTGTGGGCGTTGATTTTGTTCAATATGCTTACCGTTACTAGTCCAATCTTGATTCGGTGGCATTGTGGGATGAAGCAGCCCGGACCGACCTTACACGTACTCTTACGTGAGACTGGTTCCACCGACTGACATGCACTAGTTGCATAAGGTGGCTAGCGGGTGTCTGTCTCTCCCACTTTAGTCGGATCGGATTTGATGAAAAGGGTCCTTATGAAGGGTAAATAGCAATTGGCATATCACGTTGTGGTTTTTGCGTAGGTAAGAAACGTCTTGCTAGAAACCCATAGCAGCCACGTGAAACATGCAAACAACAATTAGAGGACGTCTAACTTGTTTTTGCAGGGTATGCTATGTGATGTGATATGGCCAAGAAGAATGTGATGAATGGTATATGTGATGTATGAGATTGATCATGTTCTTGTAATAGGAATCACGGCTTGCATGTCGATGAGTATGACAACTGGCAGGAGCCATAGGAGTTGTCTTTATTTATTTATGACATGCGTGTCAACATAAACGTCATGTAATTACTTTACTTTATTGCTAACCGTTAGCTGTAGTAGTAGAAGTAATAGATGACGAGACAACTTCAAGAAGACACGATGATGGAGATCATGATGATGGAGATCATGGTGTCATGCCGGTGACAAGATGATCATGGAGCCCCAAGATGGAGATCAGAGGAGCTATATGATATTGGCCATATCATGTCACTATTATTTGATTTCATGTGATGTTTATCATGTTTTTGCATCTTGTTTACTTAGAACGACGGTAGTAAATAAGATGATCCCTCATAATAGTTTCAAGAAGGTGTTCCCCCTAACTGTGCACCGTTGCGACAGTTCGTTGTTTCGAAGCACCACGTGATGATCGGGTGTGATAGATTCTAACGTTCACATACAACGGGTGTAAGACAGATTTACACACGCGAAACACTTAGGTTGACTTGACGAGCCTAGCATGTACAGACATGGCCTCGGAACACAAGAGACCGAAAGGTCGAGCATGAGTCGTATGGTAGATACGATCTACATGAAGATGTTCACCGATGATGACTAGTCCGTCTCACGTGATGATCGGACACGGCCTAGTTGACTCGGATCATGTAATCACTTAGATGACTAGAGGGATGTCTATCTGAGTGGGAGTTCATAAGATGAACTTAATTATCCTGAACATAGTCAAAAGGTCTTCGCAAATTATGTCGTAGCTCGTGCTTTAGTTCTACTGTTTAGATACGTTCCTAGAGAAAATATAGTTGAAAGTTGATAGTAGTAATTATGCGGACTAGGTCCGTAAACTGAGGTTTGTCCTCATTGCTTCATAGAAGGCTTATGTCCTTAATGCACCGCTCAGTGTGTTGAACCTCGAACGTTGTCTATGGATGTTGCGAACATCTGACATACACATTTTGATAACTACGTGATAGTTGAGTTAAACGGCTTAGAGTTGAGGCACCGAAGACGTTTTGAAACGTCGCGAAACATATGAGATGTTTCGAGGGCTGAATTGGGATTTCAGGCTCGTGCCCATGTCAAGAGGTATAAGACCTCCGACGATTTTCTTAGCCTGCAAACTAAGGGAGAAAAGCTCAATTGTTGAACTTGTGCTCAGATTGTCTGAGTACAACAATCGCTTGAATCGAGTGGGAGTTGATCTTCCAGATGAAATAGTGATGGTTCTCCGAAGTCATTACCACCAAGCTGCTTGAGCTTCGTGATGAACTATAATGTATCGGGGACATATATGATGATCCTTGAGATATTCGCGATGTTTGACACCACAAAAGTAGAAATCAAGAAGGAGCATCAATTGTTGATGGTTGGTGAAACCACTAGTTTCAAGAAGGGCAAGGGCAAGAAGGGATACTTCATGAAACGGCAAATCAGCTGCTGCTCTAGTGAAGAAACCCAAAGTTGAACCCAAACCCGAGACTAAGTGCTTCTGTAATAAGGGGAACAGCCACTGGAGCAGAATTACCCTATATACTTGGTAGATGAGAAGGCTGGCAAAGTCGATAGAAGTATATTGGATGTATTATGTTAATGTGTACTTTACTAGTACTCCTAGTAGCACCAGGGTATTAGATACCGGTTCGGTTGCTAAGTGTTAGTAACTCGAAATAAAAGCTACGGAATAAACGGAGACTAGCTAAAGGTGAGATGACGATATGTGTTGGAAGTATTTCCAAGGTTGATCAAATATCGTACGCTCCCTCTACCATCGAGATTGGTGTTTGCGTTGAGCAAAGACATGATTGGATTATGTCTATCGCAATACGGTTATTCATTTAAAGAGAATAATGGTTACTCTGTTTATTTGAATAATACCTTCAATGGTCTTACACCTGAAATGAATGGTTTATTGAATCTCGATCGTAGTGATACACATGTTCATGCCAAAAGATAGTAATGATAGTACCACCTACTTGTGGCACTGCCACGTAAGTCATATTGGTATAAAACGCATGAAGAAGCTCCATGTTGATGGATCTTTGGGCTCACTTGTTTTGAAAGGTTTGAGACATGCGAACCATGTCTATTTGTGTATATGCATGAATAAACTCCATGCAAATGGACCATTTGGACTCACTTGATTTTGAATCACTTGAGACATGCAAATCATACCACATGGGCAAGATGACTGAAAGCCTCGTTTTCAGTAAAATGGAACTAGAAAGCAACTTGTTGGAAGTAATACATTTTGATGTGTGCAATCCAATGAGTGTTGAGGCATGTAGTGGATATCGTTATGTTCTTACTTCACAGATGATTTGAGTAGATGTTGAGTATATTTACTTGATGAATCACGAGTCTGAATTATTGAAAGGTTCAAGTAATTTCAGGATGAGGTTGAAAGATCGTCATGACAAGAGGATAAAATATCTATGTTATGATCATAGAGATGGATATCTGAATTACGAGTTTGGCACAGAATTAAGACATTGTGAAAATTGTTTCAAAACTAATACAGCCTGGAACACCATAGTGTGATGGTGTGTCCGAACATCATAACTGCACCTTATTGGATATGATGCATACCATGATGTCTCTTATCGAATTACCACGATAGTTTATGGGTTAGGCATTAGAGACAACCACATTTACTTTAAATAGGGCACCACGTAATTCCGATGAGATGACACCATATGAACTATGGTTTAGAGAAACCTAAGCTGTCATTTCTTAAAAGTTTGGGGCTGCGACGCTTATGTGAAAAGGTTTCAGGCTGATAAGCTCGAACCCAAAGCGGATAAATGCATCTTCGTAGGACACCCAAAACAGTTGGGTATACCTCCTATCTCAGATCCGAAAGCAATAAGGGATTGTTTCTAGAATCGGTTCCTTTCTCGAGGAAAAGTTTCTCTCAAAAGAATTGAGTGGGAGGATGGTGGAGACTTGATGAGGTTATTGAACCGTCTCTTCAACTAGTGTGTGGCAGAGCACAGGGAGTTGTTCCTGTGGCACCTACAACAATTGAAGTGGAAGCTTATGATATTGATCATGAGACTTCGGATCAAGTCACTCCCAAACCTCGTAGGATGACAAGGATACGTACTACTTCAGAGTGGTACATAATCCTGTCTTGGAAGTCATGTTGCTAGACAACAATGAGCCTACGAGCTATGGAGAAGCGATGGTGGGACCAGATTCCGATGAATGGCTCGAGGCCATAAAATCCGAGAGAGGATCCATGTATGAAAACAAAGTGTAGACTTTGGCAGAACGGCTCGATGGTCGTAATGCTATTGAGTACAGATGGATTTTAAAAGGAAGACGGACAATGATGGTAAATGTCACCATTAAGAAAGCTCGACTTGTCGTTAAGATGTTTCCCGACAAGTTCAAGGAGTTGACTACGATGAGACTTTCTCACTTGTAGCGATGCTAAGAGTCTGTTGGAATTATATTAGTGATTACTACATTATTTATGAAATCTTGCAGATAGGATGTCAAAACATTGTTTCCTCGACGTTTTTTTTGAGGAAAGGTTGTATGTGATACAAACCGGAAGGTTTTGTCAATCCTGAAAGATGCTAATAAGTATGCAAAGCTCCAGCAATCCTTCTAGGGACTGGAGTAAGCATCTCGGAGTTGGAATGTATGCTTTGATGATGATCAAAGATTTTGGGTTTATACAAAGTTTATGAGAAACTTGTATTTCCAAAGAAGTGAGTGGGAGCACTATAGAATTTCTGATGAATATATGTTGTTGACATATTGTTGATCAGAAATGACGTAGAATTTCTGGAAAGCATATAGGGTTATTTGGAAAGTGTTTTTCAATGGAAAGCCTGGATTAAGCTACTTGAACATTGAGCATCAAGATCTATAAGGATAGATCAAAATGCTTAATGGTACTTTCAAATAAGCACATACCTTGACATGATCTTGAAGGTGTTCAAGATGGATCAATCAAAGAAGGAGTTCTTGCCTGAGTTGTAAGGTATGAAGTTAAGACTTAAAGCTCGACCACGGCAGAACAGAGAGAAAGGACGAAGGTCGTCCCCTATGCTTAAGACATAGGCCCTACAGTATGCTATGCTGTGTACCGCACCTGAAATGTGCCTTGCCATGAGTCAGTCAAGGGGTACAAGAGTGATCCAAGAATGGATCACAAGACAGCGGTCAAAGTTATCCTTAGTAACTAGTGGACTAAGGAATTTTCTCGATTATGGAGGTGGTAAAAGAACTCGACGTAAAGAGTTACGTCGATGCAAGCTTAACACCTATCCGGATAGCTCTGAGTAGAGATACCGGATACGTATAATGGAGCAACAATTTAGAATAGCTCCAAGTAGAACAGTTATTTGAAATGGCTCCAAATATAGCGTAGTAGCTGCATCTACAAGATGACATAGAGATTTGCGAAGTACATACGGATCTGAAAGATTCAGACCCGTTGACCATAACATCTCTCACAAGCATAACATGTTCAAACCCAGAACTCATCGAGTGTTAATCACATGGTAATGTGAACTAGATTATTGACTCTAGTAAACTCATTGGGTGTTAGTCACATGGGGATGTGACCTTGAGTGTTAATCACATATCGATGTGAACTGGATTATTGACTCTAGTGCAAGTGGGAGACTGTTGGAAATATGCCCTAGAGGCAATAATAAATTAGTTATTATTATATTTCCTTGTTCTGCTAGAATTGTATTGATAGGAAACTCAGATACATGTGTGGATACATAGACAACACCATGTCCCTAGTAAGCCTCTAGTTGACTAGCTCGTTGATCAATAGATGGTTACGGTTTCCTGACCATGGACATTGGATGTCATTGATAACGGGATCACATCATTAGGAGAATGATGTGATGGACAAAGACCCAATCCTAAGCCTAGCACAAGATCATGTAGTTCGTATGCTAAAGCTTTTCTAATGTCAAGTATCATTTCCTTAGACCATGAGATTGTGTAACTCCCGGATACCGTAGGAGTGCTTTGGGTGTGCCAAACGTCACAACGTAACTGGGTGGCTATAAAGGTACACTACAGGTATCTCCGAAAGTGTCTGTTGGGTTGGCACGAATCGAGACTGGGATTTGTCACTCCGTGTAAACGGAGAGGTATCTTTGGGCCCTCTCGGTAGGACATCATCATAATGTGCACAATGTGATCAAGGAGTTGATCACGGGATGATGTGTTACGGAACGAGTAAAGAGACTTGCCGGTAACGAGATTGAACAAGGTATCGGGATACCGACGATCGAATCTCGGGCAAGTATCGTACCGATAGACAAAGGGAATTGTATACGGGATTGATTAAGTCCTTGACATCGTGGTTCATCCGATGAGATCATCGTGGAACATGTGGGAGCCAACATGGGTATCCAGATCCCGCTGTTGGTTATTGACCGGAGAGTCATCTCGGTCATGTCTGCATGTCTCCCGAACCCGTAGGGTCTACACACTTAAGGTTCGGTGATGCTAGGGTTGTAGGGATATGTATATGCAGTAACCTGAATGTTGTTCGGAGTCCCGGATGAGATCCCGGACGTCACGAGGAGTTCCGGAATGGTCCGGAGGTAAAGAATTATATATAGGAAGTGCTATTTCAGCCATCGGGACAAGTTTTGGGGTCACCGGTATTGTACCGGGACCACTAGAAGGGTCCCGGGGGTCCACCGGGTGGGGCCACCTGTCCCGGGGGGCCACATGGGCTGTAGGGGTGTGCACCTTGGCCTACATGAGCCAAGGGCACCAGCCCCAAGTGGCCCATGCGCCTAGAGATAAGGAAGGAAGAGTCCTAAGAGGGGAAGGCACCTCCTAGGTGCCTTGGGGGGGAGGGACTCCTCCCTTGGCCGCCGCCCCCCTAGGAGATTGGATCTCCTAGGGCCGGCGCCCCCCCCCCCTAGGCTCCCTATATATAGTGGGGAAAGGAGGGCCTCTCAACCCACGCCTTGGTGCCTCCCTCTCCCTCTCCAACACCTCCTCCTCCTCCATAGAGCTTAGCGAAGCCCTGCCGGAGTACTGCAGCTCCATCACCACCACGTCGTCGTGCTGCTGCTGGAGCCATCTACATCAACCTCTCCTCCCCCCTTGCTGGATCAAGAAGGAGGAGACGTCGATGCACCGTACGTGTTTTGAACATGGAGGTGCCGTCCGTTCGGCGCTAGGATCATCGGTGATTTGGATCACAACGAGTACGACTCCATCAACCCCGTTCTCTTGAACGCTTCCGCGCGCGATCTACAAGGGTATGTAGATCCACTCCTCCCTCGTTGCTAGATGACTCCATAGATAGATCTTGGTGACACGTAGGAAAATTTTGAATTTATGCTACGTTCCCCAACAAAAAGTAACGCGATCTCTCATCATTAGTAAACAGGGCAGCTATATCATTTAACTTAGTAAGATGTGCCACAATAGTTTCAGATTCATAGCCATAAAACGGATCAGATTCAACCAAAGTAATTATATCAGGATCAACAGAGAATTCATAATCCTTATCAGGAACACAAATAGGTGAAGTAGCAAAAGCAGGGTCGGGTTTCATTTTATCTCTAAGTGATTCTTTGTTCCATTTAACTATATCTGGCCATGGGCCGGGCCGGGCCGGGCTTCGGCCCAGGCCCCATCAAGCCCTAGGTCTGTTTCCCAGGCCCAGGCCCTCCCAGGCCCACGAAAATACTATGTTCCCCAGGCCCAGGCCCTCCCAACATAGAAAGCCCGAAAGCCCTAGGCCCTCCCAAAGGCCCTTGACGTTGTAACATCAAAACAGCACATCAAATAGCACCAAAACAGCAAATAGTATCTTATAAAGTGTTAAAGACAACAACAACAACACCAAAATAGCAGCACATCAGCACCAAAAGTGCATAAAAGAGTAGCACAACAGCACCAAAACAGCAGCACATCAGCACCAAAACAGCACTAAAGAGCATTGTTTTCACATCAAATAGTATTAAACATTCCATTTTCGAGTTTCTAGAAACACAAGTGCATAAATGTATTATTACATGCCAGATGGCCAATTCATAGAACCAAAAATAAGGACCAGTAGCTGCTGGTTGCCATCTCGACATGCCTTCTCCGAATCTTCTACTCATCTCAGTGATCTAGCAAGAACTCTACAAAATGCAATAAACATCAGGTTAGCTAAAGTACATGTTGAACTTGACAAGTTGACATGAACAAAGAATATGGATGTTACATTCATCATCGGAAGAAGAATTTTCATCATCTAGCTCAACCACTTATGCCTTTCTCTTATTACCTACAACAACTACAACAACATGTTAGCTATAAACTCCAAAGTACATAGCATGAAGAAATAAACAAAGTAAGTTAAACTATATACCATCTTTCTTCTCCAATTTGCAGCGATACCAATCTTCCAAACACATCAAGGCCTCAACCGTCTTTGGTTTAAGTGAGGCTCGGCTCGGGGTTATAACCTTCTTACTCAAGCTGAAAGCAGATTCTGATGCAACACTTGACACGGGAACAGCAAGGATATCACGTGCCAATCTTGCTACCTGCGGATACCTAGCTGCAGACTTGCTCCAGTAATCCAAGATATCAATGTTCTCATTCAACCTCTTGGTAGGTTCAGCCAAGTACAATTCCAATTCAGATTTCTCTTCAAATGTGCTCGTGCTTTCCACATACTGATCATATTCAGAAAAGGCACCAAGTCCACAAGTGCTTGACATACTAGTTTTGGGTAAGTTGTCATGAACAGGTACAACACTACCATATTCATTAAATAAAGAAGTCAAGGTACTTCTAACATCAGCAAGACGACGCTTGGCATCATCCTCTTCATACAGCTTGGAGTAGGAATAAGCCAAGAACTTGAACTTAATACGGGGATCAAGAACAGCAGCACAAGATAGAAATACGCTATAGTCAGACCAATATTTCATGAACTTTTCTCTCATAACAAACAGCATTGGACCCATGTAGCTATTTATACCATCGGTAGCCTCAATAATAGCAGTATGAACTAGATAAACATTCATGAAGTACAAGTTGGCTGTTGGATATTTTGTTCCTGAGAAAACAGTAGTTACCTCGAAGAAAACCTCCAAAAACTGATACATATGAGATACCTTGGACCATTCTTCCTCACTTGGCCAAAAATGCACCTTGAAGATGCTATCCCTTTCAGAATACCACTGCAGCGCTTGTTTAAAGTACAAACAGGAGCCAAGCATAGTATATGTTGAATTCCAACGAATGGGCATGTCAGGTTTCAACTTCTTCGATTCTTCTAAGTTGAAAGTAGTTATAGCAGTGCTATAAAACTTGTGCAACCTATTACTTGAAGCCTTTAGATACATTATACCATCTCTAAGTTTGGCCACGGCACCATCAATCAATGGCAAACCAGATTGAACTACCAAATTCAGTATGTGTGCACAACAACGAATTTGAAAGAATTTGCCGGACAAAGGTAAAGCACCTTGAGACAAGTGGGTTCACAAGCAAACAATCATTCTATCATTATAGGCTGCATTATCAAGAGTGATGCACATTACTTTCTTCTCAATCCTCCATTCACGAAAAGCTAGATGGACCTCATCGGCAATAGATGCTCCATCATATGGTGGATCAATTTTTTTGAACCAGACAGTTCTTTTGTTTAGTTTCCAATCAGCATCTATGTAATGATAGGTAATGCAAATATAGCTATGCTTGGTGACCTCAGATTTCCAATTGTCAGATGTGAAACTTACTCTACCAGGGGCAGCAACAATAATTTCAAGCAATTCTTTTTTCTGGGAAAGAAACATTGCCATTATCTCTCTTTTTATTGCGTGCTGACCAATACTCTTGAATGTTGGACAACAAGCAGTCATCATTGTTCTAAAACCATCTTCTTCAACTGTTGTAAATGGATGAGAACCGGACACAAGATAAATAGAGACTCCATGTCTAGCTACTTGAGCATCATATCTAACATTTCTCAATGCATTTGTTCCATCATCATTTGTTTCAGATTTCAAGAAAAAATTATTCATTGTTGATTGATCAGTCTTATGCAGTGATTCGGTGTGCCTAAGGAGATGAGATGTACCATGTCCAGATTTAGCTGATAGCTCAGCGGAGCAATGGTTGCACTTAGCTACAATAAAGGCATCACCATCTTTGGATATCTTGGTGAAGTCCAACCATACTTTTGACTTCAGTCTGCTACTGCTAGAGGAGGCAGTGCGCTGCTGTTGTGCTTTGGCTATAGGCTGTTGTTGTGCTTCGGCTGTAGGCTGCTGGTGTGCTTCAGCTGTAGGCTGCTGTTGTGATGTCGATTGTCCACTTCCTGAACGTGCACTAGATGTTGGCCTCTTCCCCCTTTTACTTGCAACTTTCTGCCGTACACGAGGAGGATTTGGAGGTACAATAAACAGCTCCATCTCACCCTCATGCCCTTCTAATTCTTCAGGATGATAATCTGGTTCGTCACCCTCATGCCCCTCCATGCTAAATCTATATCAACAGCAAGGAATATATATGTCAACAGCAAGAAATATATATGTCAACAGCAGCAAGAAATCTATATCAACACACACTTATAGCCACTGTTTCATCAATCATCTACACACACACACACACTTGTATTCATGTACAGCAGCGAGTTCATCTACAGTTCTACACACACTTATATTCATGTACAGCAACAACAAATCTGCATCAAATCCATCATGTTGACATGTATGTACACCTGGTCACCTGCTAATTGGTTAAGAACGGGAAAATTCTGCATCAAATTACCTTAAGAGCAGAGGTGCGGCGGCGCTCGGACGACAGCTGAGCTAGTTGATGTGGTGGATGTCAACCAGGGGATGCAGAGCTCGTTGTTGCGGTGGATGTCTTGGATGCGACACCGTTGGGGAGGAGAGGCAGCCGGGCGGCAGCGTGGTTGAGGAGGAGAGGCAGTCGGGTTGGGCAGCGTCGCGGATGGGGAGGAGAGGAAGCTTGCCGGCATCGCGGTTGGGGAGGAGAGGAGGCCTGCCGACGGCGGTGCGGTTGGGGAGGAGAGGCAGCCTGCCGGCAGCGGTGCGGGACGGGGACGCGGCACTACAGGGCGGCTAGGGTAGGTCGCCGCTGCCAGCACGGGATACGGGCAGAGGAGGGGGGCTGGGGGAGGGACGTGCGGTGTACGGCGTGCGAGACTGCGAGTGGATAAGTTAGGGTTTGATGCGTGGAGGAGTGGAGGTGGACTGGTGGACTGCTGGCCTGTTGGCTGCTGTTGTTGGAAGGGCCGGATGGGCCTAATTTTGGTCTAATATTGAAGCCCAGGCCCAGCCCCAATAACTGCTAGGGCTTACTTTTCAGGCCCAGGCTCGGCCCACTGATCAAGCCCAGCCCTCCCAGGCCCCGTTTTTTAGCGCCGGGCCGGCCGGGCCGGGCCGACGATGGCCAGATATACATTTAACTAATAACCTCTTAAGCTCATATCTATCTTTGCAAGCTAAAATAGCGGCAGAAGATTCCATATAAAAAAGATAACCCTCAGGAATAACAGGCATATTTTCATCATCATTATCATCATCGTATTCAGATTCAATAATTTCTTTTTCTCTAGCCCTAGCAATTTGTTCATCAAGAAATTCACCAAGGGGCACAATAGTATCAGGCATAGAAGCAGTTTCATCATAAGTGTCATGCATAGCAGAAGTGGCATCATCAATAATATGCGACATATCAGAACGAATAGCAGAAGCATGTGTAGGTGTCGCAAACTTACTCATAACAGAAGGTGAATCAAGTGCAGAGCTAGATGGCAGTTCCTTACCTCCCCTCGTAGTTGAGGGATAAATTGTTGTCTTAGCGTCTTTCAAGTTCTTCATAGTGTCCAGCAGATATAAATCCCAAGTGACTCAAAGAATAGAGATATGCTCCCCAGCAACGGCGCCAGAAATTTGTCTTGATAACCCACAAGTATAGGGGATCGCAACAGCTTTTGAGGGTAGAGTATTCAACCCAAATTTATTGATTCGACACAAGGGGGGCCAAAGAATATTCTCAAGTATTAGCAGCTGAGTTTTCAATTCAACCACACCTGGGAACTTAGTATCTGCAGCAAAGTGTTTGGTAGCACAGTAATATGATAGTGGTGGTAGCAGCAACAAAAGTATAGACAACAAAAGTAATGTTTTTGGTATTTTGTAGTGATTGTAACAGTAGCAGCGGGAAAGGAAATAAGCGTAAAGCAGTATATGGAAAACTCGTAGGCACCGGATCAGTGATGGATAATTATGCCGGATGCGGTTCATCATGTAACAGTCATAACATAGGGTGACACAGAACTAGCTCCAATTCATCAATGTAATGTAGGCATGTATTCCATATATAGTCATACGTGCTTATGGAAAAGAACTTGCATGACATCTTTTGTCCTACCCTCCCGTGGCAGTGGGGTCCTATTGGAAACTAAGGGATATTAAGGCCTCCTTTTAATAGAGAACTGGAACAAAGCATTAGCACATAGTGAATACATGAACTCCTCAAACTATGGTCATCACCGGGAGTGGTCCCAATTATTGTCACTTCGGGGTTGCCGGATCATAACACATAGTAGGTGACTATAGACTTGCAAGATAGGATCAAGAACTCACATATATTCATGAAAACATATTAGGTTCAGATCTGAAATCATGGCACTCGGGCCCTAGTGACAAGCATTAAGCATAGCAAAGTCATAGCAACATCAATCTCAGAACATAATGGATACTAGGGACCAAAACTCGATTACATGATAAATCTCATCCAACCCATCACCGTCCAGCAAGCCTACGATGGAATTACTCACGCACGGCAGTGAGCATCATGAAATTGGTGATGGAGGATGGTTGATGATGACGACGGTGACGAATCCCCCTCTCCGGAGCCCCGAACGGACTCCAGATCATCCCTCCCGAGAGGTTTTAGGGCTTGGCGGCGGCTCCGTATCGTAAAACGCGATGATTTCTTCTCCCTCATTTTTTTCTCTTCGAAAGCAAATATATAGAATTGGAGTTGGTGTCGAAGGGCATCCAGGGGGCCCACGAGGTAGGGGGAGCGCCTTAGGGGGGGCGCCCCCCACCCTCGTGAACAGGGTGTGGGCCCCCTGGTCTTCATCTTTGACGAGGATTTTTATTATTTTTTCTAAGATGTTCCATGGAGTTTCAGGTCATTCTGAGAATATTTGTTTTCTGCACATAAAACAACACCATGGCAATTATGTTGAAAACAGCGTCAGTCCGGGTTAGTTCCATTCAAATCATACAAGTTAGAGTCCAAAACAAGGGCAAAAGTGTTTGGAAGACGTATCATTGACGCGTACGCAAGGCTTGTCAACTTAGTCAACAAACGATTCTAGCAGCAGTAACCGTTGGATTTGAATCGAACGGTCCTGCTGCTTCTTCAATCGCTGCTCCTCTTGCACCAGTCGCCCAAACCAGCGCCAAGGAGACCGCCTGCTCCTGCCTCCAGTGGCCGGCTGTGCTGCCGATGAGGCCTGATCGCCCCCTACTACTCCCACCGCTAGCCAGGCCCTGCGGCGACGGCAGCCTCACACCGCAGTCGAACCAGTGAACCCTCGTACTCCTCTCCGCATGGGCATCCACTGTCGCGTCTTCCCCGGCTCTGGTAGTCCCCTTCCTAGGCCTCGTCGTCGTCCACCGCCTTGGTGCTCTCGGCGCGGCGTGGTCAATGTGGTCAACGACATTCCATCGGAAGAGTACTATATGTCGAGAGGCTGACAGCTGGGTCCACGGCCACAGCCCAGTTTTTTTGTGATTTGCCAAGTAAGTCACTTTGTCAGGCCTGTTGGGCTGCAAATCTTTCAAGACGAGGAGAGCTTTCATTCGGCTGGCCGAGAAAATGGCCCATCAGTAATGAGAAATGGGTTGTACATTTTTAAAACACATCAAACCGGCAATTAGTTTCAAATATCTTTTTTTCATTTAGAGATTTGAAATTATATTAATTTTTATGCGTGGAGAATTTGTTGGATTTTATATTGATATACATTTATTTTTTAAATCAGTTTGAATGTGAGTCGAAATTTCGGAATTAAAAACAGTTCGGACCGCACCGAAATATGCAAAATTTCGTATAATTTTTTAACCGTGGCCACAATATGGGCTGTAATGCTAACAAAAAGAGTATGGGCTCCAAGAAAACCTTAATAATTAGCAAATGGGCTGTAAATTATTAGAAATAATGGCAGATGGGTTGTATGCTGTTTTCCACAGATTTGAGGCTTTCCTAAAAAAAGGTTAACGCACAAGCAGTGACTGTTGGATGGCCATCCAACGGCCGTCGTGCTTCTTCAATCTCTGCTCTTCCTGCTCCAGCCGCTCAAACAGGCGCCGGCGGGACTGCCTGCTCCCTCCTCCCCGCGGCCGGCTCTACTGCCGCGCAGGCCTCACCGCCCCACCGTACTCCCATCGCTGGTCTAGCCATCCCTCTACTCACCCACACCTGCTGTTATTCTCCAGCGACGGCAGACGAACCAGTAAACCCCCGTACAATTGTACTCCCCTCCGCGTGGGAAACAACTGCCGAGTCTTCCTTGCCTCCGTGTCATTCCCTTCCTAGGCCTCGCCATCGTCCACCACCCTGGTGCTCTTGGCGCGGCCTGGTCAACATGGTCAACGACCGACATGCATCTGAAGTGGACTTTACGTGGAGAGGCCGACAGCTGGGTCCACGACCGCACGCAAGGAAATGCCTCCTTAGTACATGCAAAATAATGATTCCTCCACCTGACATCAGGGACCCACCGAAAGGGCCTTTGTATTTCGCGAAAAAACGTTACCGTTGCTGACATATGGACCCACCAGCTATATCTTCGCATGCAAGGAAGTGCCTTCTTATTATGCACAAAAAATAAATACTCCCCCTGTTAGCTGGGACCTAGTATAGTGGCAGGCTGACTTGTGGGCCTACTAAGTTGACGGGGATGGAGGGCTCTGTCAACTTAGTCAATATGCACGATTCTAGCTCTAGTGATTGTATGATGTCCATCCAACGACCGTAGTGCGTCTTCAACCTCTGGTCTTCTTGCTCCAGCTGCCCAAACCAGCGCCGGTCGTGCCTCATGCTCCTGCCTCCCGTGGCCTGCTGCGATGCGGCGGAGGCCTCACCGCCCCCTACTACTCCCACCGCTGGCCAGGTCATCCCTCTACTCACCCACACCCCCTGTTATTCTGTGGCGACGGCAGCCTCACACCGCAGTGAACCAGTGAACCCTCGTACTCCTCTATGTGGGGGCATCCACTGTCGTGTCTTCCCCGGCTCCGCATCGTCCCCTTCCTAGGCCTCACCGTCGTCCACCGCCCTGGTGCTCTTGGCGCGGCATGGTCAACGTGGTCAAGGAACGGCTTCCATCGGACGTGGACTGTATGTGGAGAGGCTGACAGCTGGGTCCACGACCGCAGCAAGGAAGTGCCTCCTTATTACATGCAAAATAATTATTTCTCCACCTGACAGCGGGGACCCACCGGACGGGCCATCGTATTTTGCCCCCCTGACTGCTGGGACCCACCAGCTACATCTTCGCACGCAAGGAAGTGCATGACAGTCGGGACCCACATGGTCGAAGCATACGTAGCGTTGTCATTCTGGTCGCGAACGTGTACGTACATATATACTGGTGGATGTAGAGGTGTGCACGTGTCGTAGTAGAGGCGGCCAGGGTGCAAGAAAGAAAATACGGCCACGTATGTGTACATACGGGCGGGGTCTCGAACGCCTGCTCGCGCATATGTACGGCCAGGGCTCGTGTACATGACTGGGTCGGAACGGAGAAACAGCGTTGTCGTTGTGTTCATGGGGAGGCAACGGAATGCGTCGTGTTCATGGGGAGGCAACGGAATGCGTCGTGTTCATCAGGAGGGCTTGGACGAAACAGGCGATGGAAACGAGGCCTGGCGTACCACAGAACGGAGGAAACGGCCTTGTGTTCGACCGGCCACGTTCGAAATGGGATCCTGTTCATCGTGAGGGGTCTGGTGTACCACAAAACGGAGGAAACAGACCTCCTACGGTCGAAACGGAGGTCCTGTTGATCGGGAGGGGTGTGGCGTACCGCAAAACGGACGAAACGGACTTGTGTTGGAGTGCTACGGTTGAAACAGGGGTCCTGTTCATCGGGAGGGGTGTGGCATACCGCAAAACGGGACTCCACGGGATACTGTTCATCTCCACCGTCGACCCCCTCCAGCCTCCACGAGCTATTGTTCATCCACCGTCGACCTCCTCCAGCCTCCACCTGCGACTGTTCATCCACGGGCTCCTGTTCATCCAGCCTCCACCGCGCGCTACTCCACAGGCTACTGTTCAACCAGCCCTCTCCACGGGCTCCTGTTCAACCACCCCTCCACGGGCTACTGTTCATCCTGCCCTCCACCGTCTACTGTTCATCCTGCCCTCCACGGGGTGGTCCTGTTCATCCAGCCCTCCACGGGGTCCTGTTCATCCAGCCCCAACCGGCTCGATTGATCGGGGTCCTGTTCATCCAGAGGCAACACCACGGGGTCCTGTTCATCCACCCCCACCGGGAACTATTCATCCAACCCCCCTCCCCCCCGCAACACTCACTGTTCATCCAGAGGCAGCATCGATCGGCTTCAGTTAGCAGCAGTAGCGAAGGAATCGCTCGATCGGGTTCAGTTAACAGCCATCGATCGATCACTCGGGTTCAGTAACGCGTAGCCTGCAATGCAATCGCTCGGGTTCAGTTAGAGCCCAACGCCTCGCTCGGGTTCAGTTAGAGCCAACACCTCGCACACACGCGCATACGTGTACGAGAGAAGCGCGCATCGCTCGGCCCCCGACCTCCCACCGTAACCGGGAACTCCCCGAAATTTTCCTCGCCCTCGCTTCTACCATGGTTTTTTCCGTCATGGACGGCCCAAAGAATGTCATGCAGCTGCGTCTCCGGCCCGCCTAGGACGAAAAAAAGCCCATTTTCTATCATGATTTTTTGTCATAGAAGTAGGAGCCCACCACATCTATGATGATACCGGGTTTTGTCACAATTATCGTCATAGAAGTGTCATATGTATGACAGAAAAAAATTCGTTCGGCCCAAAATGTCACGGATGTGTATTTTTTTTGTAGTGCAAGTATAGGGGATCGCAACAGTTTTTGAGGGTAGAGTATTCAACCCAAATTTATTGATTCAACACAAGGGGAGCCAAAGAATATTCTCAAGTATTAGCAGCTGAGTTGTCAATTCAACCACACCTGGAAAACTTAATATTTGCAGCAAAGTATTTAATAGCAAAGTAATATGGAAGTAACGGTAACGGTGGCAAAAGTAACAGTATTGGTTTTGTAGTGATTGTAACAGTGGCAACGAAAAAGTAACTAAGCAAAGATCAATATGTGAAAAGCTCGTAGGCAATGGATCAATGATGGATAATTATGTCGGATGCGATTCCTCATGCAACAGTTATAACATAGGGTGACACAGAACTAGCTCCAGTTCATCAATGTAATGTAGGCATGTATTCTAAATATAGTCATACGTGCTTATGGAAAAGAACTTGCATGACATCTTTTGTCCTACCCTCCCGTGGCAGCAGGGTCCTATTGGAAACTAAGGGATATTAAGGCCTCCTTTTAATAGAGTACCGGACCAAAGCATTAACACTTAGTGAATACATGAACTCCTCAAACTACGGTCATCACCGATAAGTATCCCGATTATTCTCACTTCGGGGTTAACGGATCATAACACATAATAGGTGACTATAGACTTGCAAGATAGGATCAAGAACTCCCATATATTCATGAAAACATAATAGGTTCAGATCTGAAATCATGGCACTCGGGCCCTAGTGACAAGCATTAAGCATAGAAAAGTCATAGCAACATCAATCTCAGAACATAATGGATACTAGGGATCAAACCCTAACTAAACTAACTTGATTACATGATAAATCTCATCCAACCCATCACTGTCCAGCAAGCCTACGATGGAATTACTCAAGCACGGCGGTGAGCATCATGAAATTGGTGATGGAGGAAGGTTGATGATGACGATGGCGACGGATTCCCCTCTCCGGAGCCTGATGTCTACTACACAACCTTCTTCTTGTAGACGTTGTTGGGCCTCCAAGTGCAGAGGTTTGTAGGACAGCAGCAAATTTCCCTCAAGTGGATGACCTAAGGTTTATCAATCCGTGGGAGGCATAGGATGAAGATGGTCTCTCTCAAACAACTCTGCAACCAAATAACAAAGAGTCTCTTGTGTCCCCAACACACCCAATACAATGGTAAATTGTATAGGTGCACTAGTTCGGCGAAGAGATGGTGATACAAGTGCAATATGGATGGTAGATAAAGGTTTTTGTAATATGAAAATATAAAAACAGCCAAGTAACTAATGATAAAAGTGAGCACAAACGGTATTGCAATGTGTGGAAACAAGGCCTAGGGTTCATACTTTCACTAGTGCAAGTTCTCTCAACAATAATAACATAATTGGATCATATAACTATCCCTTAACATGCAACAAAGAGTCACTCCAAAGTCACTAATAGCAGAGAATAAATGAAGAGATTATGGTAGGGTACGAAACCACCTCAAAGTTATTCTTTCTAGTCGATCTATTCAAGAGTCCATAGTAAAATAACATGAAGCTATTCTTTCCATTCAATCTATCCTAGAGTTCGTACTAGAATAACACCTTAAGATAAAAATCAACCAAAAACCCTAATGTCACCTAGACACTCCAATGTCACCTCAAGTATCCGTGGGTATGATTATACGATATGCATCACACAATCTCAGATTCATCTATTCAACCAACACAAAGAACTTCAAAGAGTGACCCAAAGTTTCTATCGGAGAGTCAAGACGAAAACGTGTGCCAACCCCTATGCATAAGTTCACGAGGTCACGGAACTCGCAAGTTGATCACCAAAACATACATCAAGTGGATCACATGATATCCCATTGTCACCACAGATAAGCACGTGCAAGACATACATCAAGTGTTATCAAATCCTTAAAGACTCAATCCGATAAGATAACTTCAAAGGGAAAACTCAATTCATCACAAGAGAGTAGAGGGGGAGAAACAACATAAGATCCAAATATAATAGCAAAGCTCACAATACATCAAGATCGTTCCACCTCAAGAACACGAGAGAGAGAGAGAGAGAGATATCAAACACATAGCTACTGGTACATACCCTCAGCCCCGAGGGAGAACTACTCCCTCCTCGTCATGGAGAGCACCGGGATGATGAAGATGGCCACCGGAGAGGGATTCCCCCCTCCGGCAGGGTGCCGGAACGGATCTAGATTGGTTTTCAGTGGCTACGGAGGCTTCTGGCAGCGGAACTCCCGATCTATTGTGCTCCCTGATGTTTTTAGGGTATATGGACATATATAGGCGAAAGAAGTCGGTTAGGGGAGCCACGTGGGGCCCACGAGGGTGGGGGGTGCGCCCAGGGGGTAGGGCGCGCCTCCCTTCCTCGTGCCTCCCTCGGAGCTTCCCTGATGTCTACCTGGGCGCGCCTCCCTGCCTCGTGCCTACCTCGGAGCTTCCCTGACGTCTACTCCAAGTCTCCTGGATTGCTTCCGTTCCAAAAATAAGTTCCATGAAGTTTTAGGTCAATTGGACTCCGTTTGATTTTCCTTTTCTGCGTTACTCTAAAACAAGGAAAAAACAGAAACTGGCACTAGGCTCTAGGTTATTAGGTTAGTACCAAAAATCATATAAAATAACATATAAATGCATATAAAACATCCAAGGTTGATAATATAATAGCATGGAACAATCAAAAATTATAGATACATTGGAGACGTATCAGAGCCCCGAACGGACTCCAGATCCGCGCTCCCGAGAGAGATTAGGGCTTGGCGGCGGCTCTGTATCGTAAAATGTGATGAATCCTTCTCTCTGATTTTTTATCCCCGAACATGAATATATAGAGTTGGAGTTGAGGTCGGTGGAGCACCAGGGGGCCCACGAGGCAGGGGGCGCGCCCAGGGGGGTAGGCGCGCCCCCACCCTCGTGGACAGGGTGTGGGTGTTGGGGATCGTAGCGGAAATTTAAAAAATTTCTATGCATCACCAAGATCAATCTATGGAGTCATCTAGCAATGAGAGGGAGAGGAGTGCATCTACATACCCTTGTAGATCGCGAGCGGAAGCGTTCAAGAGAACGGGGTTGATGGAGTCGTACTCGTCGTGATCCAAATCACCAATGATCCTAGCGCCGAATGGACGGCACCTTCGCGTTCAACACACATACAGAGCGGAGATGTCTCCCACGCCTTGATCCAGCAAGGAGGAGGGAGAGGTTGAGGAAGAGAGCTCCAACAGCAGCACGACAGCGTGGTGGTGGTGGTGGAGCGGCAGTACTCCGGCAGGGCTTCGCCAAGCACTCAACGGAGGAGGATAGGTGTTGGGGAGGGGAGGGGCTGCGCCTTTGATGATGTGTTCAGCCCTCCCCTTGCCCCTCTATTTATAGGGGAAGGAGGAAGGGGGCCGGGCCCCTCTAGATGAGATCTAGAGGGGGGCGGCGGCCAAGGGGGGTGGCTTGCCCCCCAAGCAAAGGGGGGCGCCCCCTCTAGGGTTCCCCCCCCCCCAACCCTAGGCGCATGGGCCCAAAGGAGGGATCTTCCCTAGCCCACTTGGGGCTGGTTCCCTTTCCTCTACGGCCCATGAGGCCCTCTGAGAGAGGTGGCCCCTCTCGGTGGACCCCCGAAACCCCTCCGGTGGCCCCGATATAATACCGATATGCCCCCGAACTTTTCCGGTGACCGTATGACAACTTCCCATATATAAATCTTCAATTCCGTAACTCCTCGTGACGTCCTGGATCTCATCCGGGACTCCGAACAACATTCGGTAATCACATACAAGTCTTCCTAATGACCCTAGCGTCATCGAACCTTAAGTGTGTAGACCCTACGGGTTCGGGAACCATGTAGACATGACCGAGACAACTCTCCGGCCAATAACCAACAGCGGGATCTGGATACCCATGTTGGCTCCCACACGTTCCACGATGATCTCATCGGATGAACCATGATGTTGAGGATTCAAGCAATCCCGTATACAATTCCCTTTGTCAATCGGTACGTTACTCGCCCGAGATTCGACCGTCGGTATCCCAATACCTCGTTCAATCTCATTGCCGGCAAGTCACTTTACTCGTTCCGTAACACATCATCATCTGACCAACCCTTAGTCACATTGAGCTCATTACGATGATGTCTTACTGAGTGGGCCCAGAGATACCTCTCCGTTCATACGGAGTGACAAATCCCAGTCTCGATTCGTGCCAACCCAACAGACACTTTCGTAGATACCCATAGTGCACCTTTATAGTCACCCAGTTACGTTGTGACGTTTGGCACACCCAAAGTATTCCTACAGTATCCGGGAGTTTCACAATCTCATGGTCTAAGGAAAAGATACTTGACATTAGAAAAGCTTTAGCAGACGAACTACACGATCTTGCGCTATGCTTAGGACTGGGTCTTGTCCATCACATCATTCTCCTGATGATGTGATCCCGTTATCAATGACATCCAATGTCCATGGTCAGGAAACCGTAACCATCTATTGATTAACGAGCTAGTCAACTAGAGGCTCACTAGGGACATGTTGTGGTCTATGTATTCACACATGTATTACGATTTCCGGATAACACAATTATAGCATGAACAATAGACAATTATCATGAACAAGGAAATATAATAATAACCATTTTATTATTGCCTCTAGGGCATATTTCCAACAGTGGCCCCCTGACCGTGATTCTTTCGCCAGTATTTTTATATATTCCAAAAATATTCTCCGTTGATTTTCAGGTCATTCCGTGAACTTTTATTTCTGCACAAAAACAACACCATGGTAATTCCGCTGAAAACAGCGTCAGTCCGGGTTAGTTCCATTCAAATCAAGCAAGTTAGCATCCAAAACAAGGGCATAAGTGTTTGGAAAAGTAGATACGATGGAGACATATCAAATACATAGACAAATAGAGTGTCCCTAGTATGCCTCTACTTGACTAGCTCGTTAATCAAAGATGGTTAAGTTTCCTGACAATAGACATGTGTTGTCATTTGATCAACGAGATCACATCATTAGAGAATGATGTGATGGACAAGACCCATCCGTTAGCTTAGCATAATGATTGTTTAGTTTTATTGCTATTGCTTTCTTCATGACTTATACATGTTCCTCTGACTATGAGATTATGCAACTCCCGAATACCGGAAGAACACCTTGTGTGCTATCAAACGTCACAACGTAACTGGGTGATTATAAAGATGCTCTACAGGTGTCTCCGAAGGTGTTTGTTGGGTTGGCATAGATCAAGATTAGGATTTGTCACTTCGTGTATCGGAGAGGTATCTCCGGGCCCTCTTGGTAATGCACATCACTATAAGCCTTGCAAGCAATGTGACTAATGAGTTAGTTGCGAGATGATGCATTACTGAACGAGTAAAGAGACTTGCCGGTAATGAGATTGAACTAGGTATGGTGACACCGACGATCGAATCCCGGGCAAGTAACATACCGATGACAAAGGGAATAACGTATGTTGTTATGCGGTTTGACCGATAAAGATCTTCATAGAATATATAGGAGCCAATATGAGTATCCAGGTTCCGCTATTGGTTATTGACCGGAGATATGTCTTGGTCATGTCTACATAGTTCTTGAACCCCTAGGGTCCGCACGCTTAATGTTCGATGACGATTTGTATTATGAGTTATGTGTTTTGGTGACCGAAGTTTCTTCAGAGTCTCGGATGAGATCACGGACATGACGAGGAGTCTCGAAATGGTCGAGAGGTAAAGATTCATATATTGGAAGGTTATATACGGACACCGGAATGGTTTCGAAGAAGAT